>NW_027473819.1:5000-7500 GCF_050947335.1 Megachile rotundata
ACGAGCGATGGTTGGACATTTCGTCGGCGTTTGACGCGGAGAATGTTAAATGGAACGTTCGTGTCTCGCCCTCTCTTTGCTAGTGTTCATTTTTTTCACAGGCGACAGAAGAACATTTTCGTATATCTCGCAATTCTTAGTTTTTAGGATCTTCTCGGCGGAATGCGCTTATCTCGGCTTGCGTGAGTCGTGGTTTCTAGTTAAACCCCTAAAAGAGACCATATACGACCGCCCGTGAAAGAGCGCTCCCGAGTCGAAAACACCTAACTACAGAAGGATATTTAGACGAGAGAGAAAATGATTCTTCGCCCTGCGAGAGAATTGTTAGACACCAATTGAAGGAAGCAAGCCGAGAGTAGAGCGTGTTTACGGCGTTTCTCCGCGCTCCCGACGTTGTCTGAAATGATTGTCGAATTTTTTTTTCGACGGTGCGAAAGTTTATACAACGAGGGGAAAAGTTAAAAATAAACGTGCGACGGAAGCTCTTTCACGGTTAAATTATTACGAGATCGTAGCTTCGCCACGTTTTTTTTAACATTTACAAGCGCAGATCGCTTCGTTGTCGTTGATTAGAAGCGGAAGACCGCGCGATCCCAATACGGGTTCCGGTCGTCCAGTCCTCGAAGTGCATAATTGTGCCGGACGGACGTTGAAAAACCCGGACCGATCGAACGATAAACGCTTATTTGGTGATCGTCTTGCGAGAGTCTCCCTTCATTGTTGTTCGTGTGTTAAATTTCTTTTATCGAACAACGGTCGAACGCAAATGAACAATGACATTTACACCGAAGATCGATCTCGAAACGCTTTTGTTCCTCCTTTTGTGCGCTCGTGGTTTCATCGAACGATATATACACGACGAAGGTGTACCACGCACGTTAAAAATGGGATTTCTTTTTTCCTTTAACCCTTTATTCTCTGGACCATGATAAGTCACCGATGGTTTACATGGCTGTCTCTGGCATTCTCGCCCTTTTCTTGGGATTTTGCGTCGGAACGCGACAGCAAAAGAAAAAACGTATCGGACGATGCGTCTTTACGGTTTATCGACCGTCGAGTGTATATTCGAACGTAAATATGTTGTAACGGTATATGTATCCTTTAGGGGACAAAAGAAACATGAAACGATCGTGTGCGAGAGCGCGCCGAGGGTAAGAAGAAAAGGTGTCCGACCTTTATCTCCTCGTTGTCGTAGTCTCTCCTCGTCGTTTGTTTTAACGCGCCCTGGATAGATAAAAAGATATATCCGATTATAATATATACATATATACTCCGACGCGAGTCGAGAACAACCGGACGTCGTCGTCGTCGTTTTTTTTTTTTGTCGTTGTCCCGCCTGCCCGAATATGCGGCGTTTTAAGTGCCTTTTTTCTTTTGTCGAACAAAAGAGAGAGGAGACACCGAGCTTTCATTTTGGCTCGTACGTACCTTCGAGTAGTCGACGATATTGTGTTGATCCGAAAAGAGAAAAATAGTTGGTTATCGAACGATACAAGGAAAAAATCGAACGACATAATCCCTGTGCGTCGTTGGTATTAATATACCTTTCGTATTACGTGTCGAAACCCCGAAAAGAGCGTACAGTTTGTGGTATAACTTTGAAAAGAAATAATAAAATTTCGACGACCTCAGAGCAGGCGAGATTACCCGCTGAATTTAAGCATATTAATAAGCGGAGGAAAAGAAACTAACAAGGATTTCCTTAGTAGCGGCGAGCGAACAGGAATGAGCCCAGCACTGAATCCCGCGGTTAACGCCGCTGGGAAATGTAGTGTTCAGGAGGATCCGTTTATCCCGAGACATCGAATCGCGTCCAAGTCCATCTTGAATGGGGCCACTTACCCATAGAGGGTGCCAGGCCCGTAGCGACCGGTACGCGTCTCGGGTGGATCTCTCCTTAGAGTCGGGTTGCTTGAGAGTGCAGCCCTAAGTGGGTGGTAAACTCCATCTAAGGCTAAATATGACCACGAGACCGATAGCGAACAAGTACCGTGAGGGAAAGTTGAAAAGAACTTTGAAGAGAGAGTTCAAGAGTACGTGAAACCGTTCAGGGGTAAACCCGAGAAACCCAAAAGATCGAATGGGGAGATTCATCGTCAACGAAGCTGGCTCCCGTGTTGGTGCGATAGTGCCCCGGATGGTCCCGTTACGGCGGGTTTCCCATCGGCGTGGGCACACCACCCGCGGCGAATGTTCCGGCTATGTAGTCGTGCACTTCTCCCCTAGTAGAACGTCGCGACCCGTTGCGTGTCGGTCTAAGGCCCGAGGCGAAGACTGTCCGTCGCTTTTAGCGTACGATGACAGCCCCTTGGATGCCCGGCCGACTGCGCGACGGTACTCAGACGGTATCGGGCCGCAAAATTCTCGAACGCACTGCGTCCAGGACCGCCGCAAGCTCGTTCCAGTCTAGATACCGGATGTACGGACTTAGCGCCGTAACCGGGCCTGGCGGGCTGTTGGCAGGCGGAGTCCTTGGACTGGCCAAACTTTGAATTACCGG
>NW_027473819.1:12500-20000 GCF_050947335.1 Megachile rotundata
TGCGGAACGATTTATTATTAATAACATCCTCATTTATGAATCCGAACGTGCCAAAACCATATAGGAGTATTAAGAATACAATGCTCTAACAGGTCTGATCATTATTTTAATGGGTTATCAGTCATTGTTTCACCGAACCGACTATGCGGAGCGATTTCTTATTAATAACATCCTCATTTATGAATCCGAACGTGCCAAAACCATATAGGAGTACTAAGAGTACACTGCTCTAACGAGTCCAATCGTTTTTGGAATGGGTTGTCAGTCATAGTTTGACCGAACCGACTATGCCGGTGGGACTTAGTCGTGCACGAACTCACCGCTGAACCGACTATGCGGAACGATTTATTATTAATAACTTCCTCATTTATGAATCCGAACGTACCAAAACCATATAGGAGTACTAAGAATACACTGCTCTAACGAGTCCAATCGTTTTTGGAATGGGTTGTCAGTCATAGTTTGACCGAACCGACTATGCCGGTGGGACTTAGTCGTGCACGAACTCACCGCTGAACCGACTATGCGGAACGATTTATTATTAATAACATCCTCATTTATGAATCCGAACGTGCCAAAACCATATAGGAGTATTAAGAATACAATGCTCTAACAGGTCTGATCATTATTTTAATGGGTTATCAGTCATTGTTTCACCGAACCGACTATGCGGAGCGATTTCTTATTAATAACATCCTCATTTATGAATCCGAACGTGCCAAAACCATATAGGAGTACTAAGAGTACACTGCTCTAACGAGTCCAATCGTTTTTGGAATGGGTTGTCAGTCATAGTTTGACCGAACCGACTATGCCGGTGGGACTTAGTCGTGCACGAACTCACCGCTGAACCGACTATGCGGAACGATTTATTATTAATAACTTCCTCATTTATGAATCCGAACGTACCAAAACCATATAGGAGTACTAAGAATACACTGCTCTAACGAGTCCAATCGTTTTTGGAATGGGTTGTCAGTCATAGTTTGACCGAACCGACTATGCCGGTGGGACTTAGTCGTGCACGAACTCACCGCTGAACCGACTATGCGGAACGATTTATTATTAATAACATCCTCATTTATGAATCCGAACGTGCCAAAACCATATAGGAGTATTAAGAATACAATGCTCTAACAGGTCTGATCATTATTTTAATGGGTTATCAGTCATTGTTTCACCGAACCGACTATGCGGAGCGATTTCTTATTAATAACATCCTCATTTATGAATCCGAACGTGCCAAAACCATATAGGAGTACTAAGAGTATACTGCTCTAACGAGTCCAATCGTTTTTGGAATGGGTTGTCAGTCATAGTTTGACCGAACCGACTATGCCGGTGGGACTTAGTCGTGCACGAACTCACCGCTGAACCGACTATGCGGAACGATTTATTATTAATAACATCCTCATTTATGAATCCGAACGTGCCAAAACCATATAGGAGTATTAAGAATACAATGCTCTAACAGGTCTGATCATTATTTTAATGGGTTATCAGTCATTGTTTCACCGAACCGACTATGCGGAGCGATTTCTTATTAATAACATCCTCATTTATGAATCCGAACGTGCCAAAACCATATAGGAGTACTAAGAGTACACTGCTCTAACGAGTCCAATCGTTTTTGGAATGGGTTGTCAGTCATAGTTTGACCGAACCGACTATGCCGGTGGGACTTAGTCGTGCACGAACTCACCGCTGAACCGACTATGCGGAACGATTTATTATTAATAACTTCCTCATTTATGAATCCGAACGTACCAAAACCATATAGGAGTACTAAGAATACACTGCTCTAACGAGTCCAATCGTTTTTGGAATGGGTTGTCAGTCATAGTTTGACCGAACCGACTATGCCGGTGGGACTTAGTCGTGCACGAACTCACCGCTGAACCGACTATGCGGAACGATTTATTATTAATAACATCCTCATTTATGAATCCGAACGTGCCAAAACCATATAGGAGTATTAAGAATACAATGCTCTAACAGGTCTGATCATTATTTTAATGGGTTATCAGTCATTGTTTCACCGAACCGACTATGCGGAGCGATTTCTTATTAATAACATCCTCATTTATGAATCCGAACGTGCCAAAACCATATAGGAGTACTAAGAGTACACTGCTCTAACGAGTCCAATCGTTTTTGGAATGGGTTGTCAGTCATAGTTTGACCGAACCGACTATGCCGGTGGGACTTAGTCGTGCACGAACTCACCGCTGAACCGACTATGCGGAACGATTTATTATTAATAACTTCCTCATTTATGAATCCGAACGTACCAAAACCATATAGGAGTACTAAGAATACACTGCTCTAACGAGTCCAATCGTTTTTGGAATGGGTTGTCAGTCATAGTTTGACCGAACCGACTATGCCGGTGGGACTTAGTCGTGCACGAACTCACCGCTGAACCGACTATGCGGAACGATTTATTATTAATAACATCCTCATTTATGAATCCGAACGTGCCAAAACCATATAGGAGTATTAAGAATACAATGCTCTAACAGGTCTGATCATTATTTTAATGGGTTATCAGTCATTGTTTCACCGAACCGACTATGCGGAGCGATTTCTTATTAATAACATCCTCATTTATGAATCCGAACGTGCCAAAACCATATAGGAGTACTAAGAGTACACTGCTCTAACGAGTCCAATCGTTTTTGGAATGGGTTGTCAGTCATAGTTTGACCGAACCGACTATGCCGGTGGGACTTAGTCGTGCACGAACTCACCGCTGAACCGACTATGCGGAACGATTTATTATTAATAACTTCCTCATTTATGAATCCGAACGTACCAAAACCATATAGGAGTACTAAGAATACACTGCTCTAACGAGTCCAATCGTTTTTGGAATGGGTTGTCAGTCATAGTTTGACCGAACCGACTATGCCGGTGGGACTTAGTCGTGCACGAACTCACCGCTGAACCGACTATGCGGAACGATTTATTATTAATAACATCCTCATTTATGAATCCGAACGTGCCAAAACCATATAGGAGTATTAAGAATACAATGCTCTAACAGGTCTGATCATTATTTTAATGGGTTATCAGTCATTGTTTCACCGAACCGACTATGCGGAGCGATTTCTTATTAATAACATCCTCATTTATGAATCCGAACGTGCCAAAACCATATAGGAGTACTAAGAGTACACTGCTCTAACGAGTCCAATCGTTTTTGGAATGGGTTGTCAGTCATAGTTTGACCGAACCGACTATGCCGGTGGGACTTAGTCGTGCACGAACTCACCGCTGAACCGACTATGCGGAACGATTTATTATTAATAACATCCTCATTTATGAATCCGAACGTGCCAAAACCATATAGGAGTATTAAGAATACAATGCTCTAACAGGTCTGATCATTATTTTAATGGGTTATCAGTCATTGTTTCACCGAACCGACTATGCGGAGCGATTTCTTATTAATAACATCCTCATTTATGAATCCGAACGTGCCAAAACCATATAGGAGTACTAAGAGTACACTGCTCTAACGAGTCCAATCGTTTTTGGAATGGGTTGTCAGTCATAGTTTGACCGAACCGACTATGCCGGTGGGACTTAGTCGTGCACGAACTCACCGCTGAACCGACTATGCGGAACGATTTATTATTAATAACTTCCTCATTTATGAATCCGAACGTGCCAAAACCATATAGGAGTACTAAGAATACAATGCTCTAACAGGTCTGATCATTATTTTAATGGGTTATCAGTCATTGTTTCACCGAACCGACTATGCGGAGCGATTTCTTATTAATAACATCCTCATTTATGAATCCGAACGTGCCAAAACCATATAGGAGTATTAAGAATACAATGCTCTAACAGGTCTGATCATTATTTTAATGGGTTATCAGTCATTGTTTCACCGAACCGACTATGCGGAACGAATAATTTTCAATAATTTTGTTATTTATTAATCCGAACGTGTCAAAGCGGTATAAATCTTCTAGTCATACGATATTCGATAGGTTTTAATCGTTTTTATTATAGGTTGTCAGTCATCGTTTCACCGAACCGACTATGCGGAATGAAAAATTTTCGATAATTTCGTTAATTATGTATCCGAAAGTGCCGAAACGGTATATCGGTGCTAGAAATACGTTACTTTATCGGTTATGAACAATTTTTATACAGGTTGTCAATCATCGTTTCACCGAACCGACTATGCGGAACGAATAATTCTCAATAATTTTGTTATTTATGAATCCGAACGTGCCAAAGTTGTATAAACGTTCTAGTAATACGTTATTCTATTGGTTTTAATCGTTCTTAGTATAGGTTGTCAGTCATCGTTTCACCGAACCGACTATGCCGGACGGACTTGGTCGTGCTCGGACGGCCCACCGAACCGACTATGCGGAACGAATAATTTTCAATAATTTTGTTATTTATTAATCCGAACGTGTCAAAGCGGTATAAATCTTCTAGTCATACGATATTCGATAGGTTTTAATCGTTTTTATTATAGGTTGTCAGTCATCGTTTCACCGAACCGACTATGCGGAATGAAAAATTTTCGATAATTTCGTTAATTATGTATCCGAAAGTGCCGAAACGGTATATCGGTGCTAGAAATACGTTACTTTATCGGTTATGAACAATTTTTATACAGGTTGTCAATCATCGTTTCACCGAACCGACTATGCGGAACGAATAATTCTCAATAATTTTGTTATTTATGAATCCGAGCGTGCCGAGGTGGTAGAAATGTTCCAGTAATACGTTATTCTATAGGTTTTAATCGTTTTTAATATAGGTTGTCAGTCATCGTTTCACCGAACCGACTATGCCGGAAGGACTTGGTCCCGGTCGGACGGCCTACCGAACCGACTATGCGGAACGAAAAATTTTCAATAATTTTGTTATTTATGAATCCGAACGTGCCAAAATTGTATAAATGTTCTAGTGATACGTTATTCTATACGTTATAATCATTTTTAATATAGGTTGTCAGTCACCGTTTCACCGAACCGACTATGCGCAATGAAAAATTTTCGATAATTTCGTTAATCATGAATAGGAACGTGCCAAAATGGTATAAATGTTCTAGTAGTGCGTTATTCTATACGTTTTAATCATTTTTAATATAGGTTGTCAGTCACCTTTTCATCGAACCGACAATGCGCAATGAAAAATTTTCGATAATTTCGTTAATTATGAATCCGAACGTGCCAAAATGGTATAAATGTTCTAGTGATACGTTATTCTATAGGTTTTAATCGTTTTTTATATAGGTTGTCAGTCGTCGATTCACCGAACCGACTATGCCGGTGGGACATTGTCTCGCATCAGACGGTCCACCGAACCGACTATGCGGAACGAAAAATTTTCAATAATTTTGTTATTTATGAATCCGAACGTGCCAAAATTGTATAAATGTTCTAGTAATACGTTATTCTATTGGTTTTAATCGTTTTTTATATAGGTTGTCAGTCATCGTTTCACCGAACCGACTATGCGGAACGAAAAATTTTGGATAATTTCGTTAATTATGAATCCGAACGTGCCAAAATGGTATAAATGTTCTAGTAGTGCGTTATTCTATACGTTTTAATCATTTTTAATATAGGTTGTCAGTCACCTTTTCACCGAACCGACTATGCGCAATGAAAAATTTTCAATAATTTTGTTATTTATGAATCCGAACGTGCCAAAATTGTATAAATGTTCTAGTAATACGTTATTCTATTGGTTTTAATCGTTTTTTATATAGGTTGTCAGTCATCGTTTCACCGAACCGACTATGCGGAACGAAAAATTTTGGATAATTTCGTTAATTATGAATCCGAACGTGCCAAAATGGTATAAATGTTCTAGTAGTGCGTTATTCTATACGTTTTAATCATTTTTAATATAGGTTGTCAGTCACCTTTTCATCGAACCGACAATGCGCAATGAAAAATTTTCGATAATTTCGTTAATTATGAATCCGAACGTGCCAAAATGGTATAAATGTTCTAGTGATACGTTATTCTATAGGTTTTAATCGTTTTTTATATAGGTTGTCAGTCGTCGATTCACCGAACCGACTATGCCGGTGGGACATTGTCTCGCATCAGACGGTCCACCGAACCGACTATGCGGAACGAAAAATTTTCAATAATTTTGTTATTTATGAATCCGAACGTGCCAAAATTGTATAAATGTTCTAGTAATACGTTATTCTATTGGTTTTAATCGTTTTTTATATAGGTTGTCAGTCATCGTTTCACCGAACCGACTATGCGGAACGAAAAATTTTGGATAATTTCGTTAATTATGAATCCGAACGTGCCAAAATGGTATAAATGTTCTAGTAGTGCGTTATTCTATACGTTTTAATCATTTTTAATATAGGTTGTCAGTCACCTTTTCACCGAACCGACTATGCGCAATGAAAAATTTTCGATAATTTCGTTAATTATGAATCCGAACGTGCCAAAATGGTATAAATGTTCTAGTGATACGTTATTCTATAGGTTTTAATCGTTTTTTATATAGGTTGTCAGTCGTCGATTCACCGAACCGACTATGCCGGAGGGACTTTGGTACGTTCGGACTCGGCACCGAACCGACTATGCGGAGAGATTTTTGCTCAATTTTTTGAAAAAATATAAATATTTTCTCGATTCTTGTATGTTATTTGGACGTATACTGTTATTTGTTACTCGTTTATTACGTTAGAAATTCGTTTGGTATTTATTTTGGCGAGAAAAGGAAAAAAAATTTTTTTTCGATTAATTTTGTCATTAAATTTCGTAAAATAATTGTTAAAACATCGTCCGTATACTTTTTAGCGTGTTTGACAACTTTTTGAAAAATCGATTTTTTCGCGCTAAGTTTTACCGCACTTTCGAATTGGCACGTTCGGATCGCGCGTTAGCATCGTAAGCGCCCGTGCGTAACGGCCGGCGTCGCCGACCATCCGGCCGGCCGTTCGGTACCTATAAGGAGACGTTCGGTCCGATCGTACCAGACGGAACAGAGTCGGGCGCGTGGCTATTCTATGACCTCGGTTGAGAACTAGTCCACCGCTCCTCGTGCGTAACTTCGTGTTGCCTCGACTGTTCGTGTTCTCGGTATCGATGCAGGATTTTCTCCACACTGCATTGTCGCGTGTCGGCGTCTAAGACCAAATGGCACATATGCGACGAACCTTTAACATGAGGCTGGTGACTCGTATGCACTTTGGTGTGTACGTTGTACTGACTCAAGCGGCACAGGCTACTAAAAATTAAAAAGGGATAGAATAAAACCGACCGTTCTAAAACGGGCCAAAAAAGGTTTTATAAAATTTATTTTAAAAATGAATTAGATAGTGGTGTTGAACGAACTTGTTCGTTACAACGCCTTCAGTCGAGAGGCTAAAAAATTTTGAAACGGAATATTTATTCCGAAATTCAGAAATGATATTACGTCCCCTTAATGTTTTGTGCGTCTCGAACGCCTAAATATTTTCTCGATGCGCGAGAAAACTTCTTCTTCGCG
>NW_027473819.1:25000-32500 GCF_050947335.1 Megachile rotundata
TTTCTATAATTTTTATTCTTGATTCGTGTTGCGTACTCTCTCGACCCCGTGTGAAAACACGAGAGAGAATATAAAGAAATATTTTGGGACGTTTGGTAACGAAATGCATGGGTTTGCGAAAAAAAATTGTTAAATTTCTTGTTTTTTTTTTTTCGCCCGCTTCGTGAGAGACTCTCATTTTATTTTCTTTCTCTCTATAAATTTTGTCTTTGGACCAAAGGGAACACCCCCTTTTAGCCTCTCTCTATTTCGTGTTAAACGAGAAACGAAATTTAGAGTGTGACACGGAGGCTTTCACGCGGGGGGTGTCCGGGTAACCGATGGAAATCGAACCACGAAACCGCTTCGACGAACGAAGTCGCAACTTCACGAGAGTCCGCCTGCTTACGACGGACGATATGGTAACGTATCGCTTTACGGACCGGCTGAGAAGCGAAAACGATAGCGTAGTCTCCTTCGTTGGTAGACCGATCTGACGCCGGCCATGGAGTGTCCGTATTGAATCTCGCGATACCGCCAAGACGTCCAATATATGTAAGCAGCGAGCAGGAGACTCTGTGTTACGCGCGACAGCGCGTTTCGTATTTTCCACGGTTTTTGAATGACTTTACCACCCGGAACGGACTGAAAACTCGCCGCACGAAGAGAAATGCGTCACAGAGCGTTGTTTCATCGGCGGTTCTGTAGTTTTATACGGTCCTTTACCCGTCCATGGACGTTATCGTGTCGTCTTAATCATCAATCAGCTCGGGTAAATCTGTGAACAGAGCTATGACGGGACGACGTCCGAATACCGATACTCGATCTTGCGCTTGGATTGGAGTTAGTATTCTATGGACAATCGAACGAATTTATAAACCAGGTTAAATAAATCACGTACATACTGGTTTTCAGACGCTGAGTTGTTAAATATGAACAAAAATTTTTATACGATTACCCTGAACGGTGGATCACTTGGCTCGTGGGTCGATGAAGAACGCAGCTAATTGCGCGTCAACGTGTGAACTGCAGGACACATGAACATCGACATTTCGAACGCACATTGCGGTCCACGGATACAATTCCTGGACCACGCCTGGCTGAGGGTCGTTTATATAACTAAAGACTGCTTGCGTTTGCCTTTAGCAGCAAAAGGTTTTCTCTTCATTGTTAAATTTTTTTCGGTACCGCTCGTCGTTCGACTAGATAAAACGAAACTGTTAAACGCCGAAAAGTCGAACGTTTCGGAGCGGGATCCGATGGTCGAACGCGAGAGAGAGAACAACTTGCGAAATTGGCGAAAACGTACGAGCGATGGTTGGACATTTCGTCGGCGTTTGACGCGGAGAATGTTAAATGGAACGTTCGTGTCTCGCCCTCTCTTTGCTAGTGTTCATTTTTTTCACAGGCGACAGAAGAACATTTTCGTATATCTCGCAATTCTTAGTTTTTAGGATCTTCTCGGCGGAATGCGCTTATCTCGGCTTGCGTGAGTCGTGGTTTCTAGTTAAACCCCTAAAAGAGACCATATACGACCGCCCGTGAAAGAGCGCTCCCGAGTCGAAAACACCTAACTACAGAAGGATATTTAGACGAGAGAGAAAATGATTCTTCGCCCTGCGAGAGAATTGTTAGACACCAATTGAAGGAAGCAAGCCGAGAGTAGAGCGTGTTTACGGCGTTTCTCCGCGCTCCCGACGTTGTCTGAAATGATTGTCGAATTTTTTTTTCGACGGTGCGAAAGTTTATACAACGAGGGGAAAAGTTAAAAATAAACGTGCGACGGAAGCTCTTTCACGGTTAAATTATTACGAGATCGTAGCTTCGCCACGTTTTTTTTAACATTTACAAGCGCAGATCGCTTCGTTGTCGTTGATTAGAAGCGGAAGACCGCGCGATCCCAATACGGGTTCCGGTCGTCCAGTCCTCGAAGTGCATAATTGTGCCGGACGGACGTTGAAAAACCCGGACCGATCGAACGATAAACGCTTATTTGGTGATCGTCTTGCGAGAGTCTCCCTTCATTGTTGTTCGTGTGTTAAATTTCTTTTATCGAACAACGGTCGAACGCAAATGAACAATGACATTTACACCGAAGATCGATCTCGAAACGCTTTTGTTCCTCCTTTTGTGCGCTCGTGGTTTCATCGAACGATATATACACGACGAAGGTGTACCACGCACGTTAAAAATGGGATTTCTTTTTTCCTTTAACCCTTTATTCTCTGGACCATGATAAGTCACCGATGGTTTACATGGCTGTCTCTGGCATTCTCGCCCTTTTCTTGGGATTTTGCGTCGGAACGCGACAGCAAAAGAAAAAACGTATCGGACGATGCGTCTTTACGGTTTATCGACCGTCGAGTGTATATTCGAACGTAAATATGTTGTAACGGTATATGTATCCTTTAGGGGACAAAAGAAACATGAAACGATCGTGTGCGAGAGCGCGCCGAGGGTAAGAAGAAAAGGTGTCCGACCTTTATCTCCTCGTTGTCGTAGTCTCTCCTCGTCGTTTGTTTTAACGCGCCCTGGATAGATAAAAAGATATATCCGATTATAATATATACATATATACTCCGACGCGAGTCGAGAACAACCGGACGTCGTCGTCGTCGTTTTTTTTTTTTGTCGTTGTCCCGCCTGCCCGAATATGCGGCGTTTTAAGTGCCTTTTTTCTTTTGTCGAACAAAAGAGAGAGGAGACACCGAGCTTTCATTTTGGCTCGTACGTACCTTCGAGTAGTCGACGATATTGTGTTGATCCGAAAAGAGAAAAATAGTTGGTTATCGAACGATACAAGGAAAAAATCGAACGACATAATCCCTGTGCGTCGTTGGTATTAATATACCTTTCGTATTACGTGTCGAAACCCCGAAAAGAGCGTACAGTTTGTGGTATAACTTTGAAAAGAAATAATAAAATTTCGACGACCTCAGAGCAGGCGAGATTACCCGCTGAATTTAAGCATATTAATAAGCGGAGGAAAAGAAACTAACAAGGATTTCCTTAGTAGCGGCGAGCGAACAGGAATGAGCCCAGCACTGAATCCCGCGGTTAACGCCGCTGGGAAATGTAGTGTTCAGGAGGATCCGTTTATCCCGAGACATCGAATCGCGTCCAAGTCCATCTTGAATGGGGCCACTTACCCATAGAGGGTGCCAGGCCCGTAGCGACCGGTACGCGTCTCGGGTGGATCTCTCCTTAGAGTCGGGTTGCTTGAGAGTGCAGCCCTAAGTGGGTGGTAAACTCCATCTAAGGCTAAATATGACCACGAGACCGATAGCGAACAAGTACCGTGAGGGAAAGTTGAAAAGAACTTTGAAGAGAGAGTTCAAGAGTACGTGAAACCGTTCAGGGGTAAACCCGAGAAACCCAAAAGATCGAATGGGGAGATTCATCGTCAACGAAGCTGGCTCCCGTGTTGGTGCGATAGTGCCCCGGATGGTCCCGTTACGGCGGGTTTCCCATCGGCGTGGGCACACCACCCGCGGCGAATGTTCCGGCTATGTAGTCGTGCACTTCTCCCCTAGTAGAACGTCGCGACCCGTTGCGTGTCGGTCTAAGGCCCGAGGCGAAGACTGTCCGTCGCTTTTAGCGTACGATGACAGCCCCTTGGATGCCCGGCCGACTGCGCGACGGTACTCAGACGGTATCGGGCCGCAAAATTCTCGAACGCACTGCGTCCAGGACCGCCGCAAGCTCGTTCCAGTCTAGATACCGGATGTACGGACTTAGCGCCGTAACCGGGCCTGGCGGGCTGTTGGCAGGCGGAGTCCTTGGACTGGCCAAACTTTGAATTACCGGTCGGCGACGCTATTGCTTTGGGTACTCTCGGGACCCGTCTTGAAACACGGACCAAGGAGTCTAACATGTACGCGAGTCATTGGGATTTGATAAACCTAAAGGCGAAATGAAAGTGAAAGTCGTCCGTGAAGTCGACTAAGGGAGGATGGGCCTCGTTACGATTAGGCCTCGCACTCCCGGGGCGTCTCGTTCTCATTGCGAGAAGAGGCGCACCTAGAGCGTACACGTTGGGACCCGAAAGATGGTGAACTATGCCTGGTCAGGACGAAGTCAGGGGAAACCCTGATGGAGGTCCGTAGCGATTCTGACGTGCAAATCGATCGTCGGAACTGGGTATAGGGGCGAAAGACTAATCGAACCATCTAGTAGCTGGTTCCCTCCGAAGTTTCCCTCAGGATAGCTGGCACTCGACTCGAACGCATAACGAGTCTCATCTGGTAAAGCGAATGATTAGAGGCCTTGGGGCCGAAACGACCTCAACCTATTCTCAAACTTTAAATGGGTGAGATCTCTGGCTTGCTTGAATTTTCATGAAGCCACGAGATATAAATTGATAAAATTTTTCTTGGATCAGAGTGCCAAGTGGGCCAATTTTGGTAAGCAGAACTGGCGCTGTGGGATGAACCAAACGCAGAGTTAAGGCGCCTAAGTCGACGCTTATGGGATACCATGAAAGGCGTTGGTTGCTTAAGACAGCAGGACGGTGGCCATGGAAGTCGGAATCCGCTAAGGAGTGTGTAACAACTCACCTGCCGAAGCAACTAGCCCTGAAAATGGATGGCGCTGAAGCGTCGCGCCTATACTCCGCCGTCAACGGCAAGTGCGCAGGAACGGGATTTAGTTCCCGTTCTCCATGAAGCCTTGACGAGTAGGAGGGTCGCGGCGGTGTGCGCAGAAGGGTCTGGGCGTGAGCCTGCCTGGAGCCGCCGTCGGTGCAGATCTTGGTGGTAGTAGCAAATACTCCAGCGAGGACCTGGAGGACTGACGTGGAGAAGGGTTTCGTGTGAACAGCCGTTGCACACGAGTCAGTCGATCCTAAGCCCTAAGAGAAATCTAATGTTGATGAGGTGTCCTAAAATTCACGCTTTTCGAACGCAAATGACAAACATACGTACGCTCGCACGCACGTACGCGCGCAAAAGGCAAAAAATGTTAAAAAGAGAAAAAAATTGCAGTTAAATAACAATTTACGTCGCCGTCGTTTCGTGTTTGTGTCCTAATCCACCGCTCGAACATGATCATTTTTATTGATAAATTGACAAAAACGTTGAACGCTGAAAAAAAATGATCGCGGTTCGGATCGATGGATACTTCACGTTCGACGTGATGCGACGTTGTCGAACGCCTGAAAGCGATTTTTTTTCTATTTTTTGCTTGGTTAAATCTTACAAACTATCGAACGCAAGTCGTGTCGTCGTTGCGTCGCAGATGCGTCGTTGTTTATATAATTTTGCGTGATTTGGGAAGAAACACACCCATCGGGCGAAAGGGAATCCGGTTCCTATTCCGGAACCCGGCAGCGGAACCGCATACCAATCGGGCCCTCGTAAGAGTGTTCGTCGGGGTAACCCAAAATGACCTGGAGACGCCGTCGGGAGATCTGGGAAGAGTTTTCTTTTCTGTATAAGCGTTCGAGTTCCCTGGAAACCTCTAGCAGGGAGATAGGGTTTGGAACGCGAAGAGCACCGCAGTTGCGGCGGTGTCTGGATCTTCCCCTCGGACCTTGAAAATCCAGGAGAGGGCCACGTGGAGGTATCGCGCCGGTTCGTACCCATATCCGCAGCAGGTCTCCAAGGTGAAGAGCCTCTAGTCGATAGATTAATGTAGGTAAGGGAAGTCGGCAAATTGGATCCGTAACTTCGGAATAAGGATTGGCTCTGAGGAGCGGGGCGTGTCGGGCTTGGTCGGGAAGTTGGCCAGGCTGACGTGCCGGGCCTGGGCGAGGTGAACGGTTGGCGACTTCGCGTCGCGTCCCGGAATCCGAGCTCGGTCCCGTGCCTTGGCCGCCAACGGATCTTCCTTGCTGCGAGGCTTCTTGTGACGGCTTCGGCCGTCCTTTTCGCCTCTTCGGCCGCCATTCAACGCTTAGCTCAGAACTGGCACGGACTAGGGGAATCCGACTGTCTAATTAAAACAAAGCATTGCGATGGCCCTCAAGGGTGATGACGCAATGTGATTTCTGCCCAGTGCTCTGAATGTCAACGTGAAGAAATTCAATTAAGCGCGGGTAAACGGCGGGAGTAACTATGACTCTCTTAAGCGTAAATCGCTCCGAGTTTCTCCTTCGGTTCGCCGGGGGAAAAACTCCGTCGCTTGCGTGAGTCATGGTTGCAGGGATGGCAATGCGTAACTCAGACCTCTCGTTAGGTCCTTCAGCCTCTCCCATCCAAGTCGCACGACCTACCTCCTAGTGGTACCTGCCGGTAACGTGACTGGTTGGCTGTTTGGGTGACTCACGTCACCATCGCAGTCCCAGTCACGGCTAAACGGCGTGCGGCGATTCTGGCGAAAGCCAAATGGACCCTTCGGGTTTGCAGCCCGCTGGGTTCATGCCTTCGGGCGAAGTTTAATGCACCAAAGAAAAATCAAACAAGCCTCGGATGGCCGGATTGCTCTACCCGGGGGGTGAACACCCTTCCGGGCGTTGACGACAATGGCGATAGTATAAGGAATCATGAGTCGGTACAAAATTTAAATATATGCCCTTCCTGTAGAATTGACCTGAGCAGTCGTACGTCGGCGAGTGCTGCCCAACACAAGCGGCGATGCAATGCACCCCCTAAACAGGCCGATGGATACACGTGCGAGATATGCAAAAATCCTTATAAGACCTTCGCCGGTCTGCGTCAGCACCAGCGCAGAACCCACCCAGAACAATACAATAGTGCAGACCTTGAGCTACGGGACAAGAGATTGGCTACATCCAAAGCGAAATATACAGATTCCGAAATTAAAATGATAGCATGCCATGAAGCCAAAATTGAAAATAGACAAAATATGTTCGCAAAAGATATTTTAAAGATATTATCAGAATTCTCTGGACGACCTTTGGAAGGAATCAAAAAACTACGACAGAGAGATATATACAAGTCATATTTAGATGAACAGACCAAGGATGTAGACAATACAAGCATTCATGAGGAACATCCGCTAACACCGAGGGATGATGTGCAGCAAGTTGAGGAAGCTGCCGTGAATAGTGCCGCCGAAGAACAGACATCCAACGCGGGTGGTGATGACTCTAGCGCTTGCCATCTAATAAAATCGAGCGAGATGTGCTGTCTTCTGCGTGAGGTTAAAGCCGAAGCATCTGGCACAATGTCCCGTATCATTGAGGCCGTGCTTGGAGATACCCCACCTCTGGAGGTTACTGATATGCTCGACCATTTCATCAGATCCATACCTGAAACAGAAAAAGAAAGTAATGAAAACAATAACAAAAGTAAATACAAACACAACAACAATAGTAACTTATGTAAACAAGGTAAAGCAAAACAAAGAAATAGTAACAACAAACAAGTAAATAATCGCAAAAACTACAATGCAAATTCATTCAATAAACGAATTGGCAACCGCTCAAAAAGGAAATCATCTGAGTATGCACGCATCCAAAAATTATACAGAAAAAACCCAAGCCAAGTGGCTGAGCATATACTAACCGGAAACAACATAAGCGTATCGGAGAAGCCTCCAATGGAAAAATTTTTCGACTAT
>NW_027473819.1:37500-55000 GCF_050947335.1 Megachile rotundata
TGCTCTAACGAGTCCAATCGTTTTTGGAATGGGTTGTCAGTCATAGTTTGACCGAACCGACTATGCCGGTGGGACTTAGTCGTGCACGAACTCACCGCTGAACCGACTATGCGGAACGATTTATTATTAATAACATCCTCATTTATGAATCCGAACGTGCCAAAACCATATAGGAGTATTAAGAATACAATGCTCTAACAGGTCTGATCATTATTTTAATGGGTTATCAGTCATTGTTTCACCGAACCGACTATGCGGAGCGATTTCTTATTAATAACATCCTCATTTATGAATCCGAACGTGCCAAAACCATATAGGAGTACTAAGAGTACACTGCTCTAACGAGTCCAATCGTTTTTGGAATGGGTTGTCAGTCATAGTTTGACCGAACCGACTATGCCGGTGGGACTTAGTCGTGCACGAACTCACCGCTGAACCGACTATGCGGAACGATTTATTATTAATAACTTCCTCATTTATGAATCCGAACGTACCAAAACCATATAGGAGTACTAAGAATACACTGCTCTAACGAGTCCAATCGTTTTTGGAATGGGTTGTCAGTCATAGTTTGACCGAACCGACTATGCCGGTGGGACTTAGTCGTGCACGAACTCACCGCTGAACCGACTATGCGGAACGATTTATTATTAATAACATCCTCATTTATGAATCCGAACGTGCCAAAACCATATAGGAGTATTAAGAATACAATGCTCTAACAGGTCTGATCATTATTTTAATGGGTTATCAGTCATTGTTTCACCGAACCGACTATGCGGAGCGATTTCTTATTAATAACATCCTCATTTATGAATCCGAACGTGCCAAAACCATATAGGAGTACTAAGAGTACACTGCTCTAACGAGTCCAATCGTTTTTGGAATGGGTTGTCAGTCATAGTTTGACCGAACCGACTATGCCGGTGGGACTTAGTCGTGCACGAACTCACCGCTGAACCGACTATGCGGAACGATTTATTATTAATAACTTCCTCATTTATGAATCCGAACGTACCAAAACCATATAGGAGTACTAAGAATACACTGCTCTAACGAGTCCAATCGTTTTTGGAATGGGTTGTCAGTCATAGTTTGACCGAACCGACTATGCCGGTGGGACTTAGTCGTGCACGAACTCACCGCTGAACCGACTATGCGGAACGATTTATTATTAATAACATCCTCATTTATGAATCCGAACGTGCCAAAACCATATAGGAGTATTAAGAATACAATGCTCTAACAGGTCTGATCATTATTTTAATGGGTTATCAGTCATTGTTTCACCGAACCGACTATGCGGAGCGATTTCTTATTAATAACATCCTCATTTATGAATCCGAACGTGCCAAAACCATATAGGAGTACTAAGAGTATACTGCTCTAACGAGTCCAATCGTTTTTGGAATGGGTTGTCAGTCATAGTTTGACCGAACCGACTATGCCGGTGGGACTTAGTCGTGCACGAACTCACCGCTGAACCGACTATGCGGAACGATTTATTATTAATAACATCCTCATTTATGAATCCGAACGTGCCAAAACCATATAGGAGTATTAAGAATACAATGCTCTAACAGGTCTGATCATTATTTTAATGGGTTATCAGTCATTGTTTCACCGAACCGACTATGCGGAGCGATTTCTTATTAATAACATCCTCATTTATGAATCCGAACGTGCCAAAACCATATAGGAGTACTAAGAGTACACTGCTCTAACGAGTCCAATCGTTTTTGGAATGGGTTGTCAGTCATAGTTTGACCGAACCGACTATGCCGGTGGGACTTAGTCGTGCACGAACTCACCGCTGAACCGACTATGCGGAACGATTTATTATTAATAACTTCCTCATTTATGAATCCGAACGTACCAAAACCATATAGGAGTACTAAGAATACACTGCTCTAACGAGTCCAATCGTTTTTGGAATGGGTTGTCAGTCATAGTTTGACCGAACCGACTATGCCGGTGGGACTTAGTCGTGCACGAACTCACCGCTGAACCGACTATGCGGAACGATTTATTATTAATAACATCCTCATTTATGAATCCGAACGTGCCAAAACCATATAGGAGTATTAAGAATACAATGCTCTAACAGGTCTGATCATTATTTTAATGGGTTATCAGTCATTGTTTCACCGAACCGACTATGCGGAGCGATTTCTTATTAATAACATCCTCATTTATGAATCCGAACGTGCCAAAACCATATAGGAGTACTAAGAGTACACTGCTCTAACGAGTCCAATCGTTTTTGGAATGGGTTGTCAGTCATAGTTTGACCGAACCGACTATGCCGGTGGGACTTAGTCGTGCACGAACTCACCGCTGAACCGACTATGCGGAACGATTTATTATTAATAACTTCCTCATTTATGAATCCGAACGTACCAAAACCATATAGGAGTACTAAGAATACACTGCTCTAACGAGTCCAATCGTTTTTGGAATGGGTTGTCAGTCATAGTTTGACCGAACCGACTATGCCGGTGGGACTTAGTCGTGCACGAACTCACCGCTGAACCGACTATGCGGAACGATTTATTATTAATAACATCCTCATTTATGAATCCGAACGTGCCAAAACCATATAGGAGTATTAAGAATACAATGCTCTAACAGGTCTGATCATTATTTTAATGGGTTATCAGTCATTGTTTCACCGAACCGACTATGCGGAGCGATTTCTTATTAATAACATCCTCATTTATGAATCCGAACGTGCCAAAACCATATAGGAGTACTAAGAGTACACTGCTCTAACGAGTCCAATCGTTTTTGGAATGGGTTGTCAGTCATAGTTTGACCGAACCGACTATGCCGGTGGGACTTAGTCGTGCACGAACTCACCGCTGAACCGACTATGCGGAACGATTTATTATTAATAACTTCCTCATTTATGAATCCGAACGTACCAAAACCATATAGGAGTACTAAGAATACACTGCTCTAACGAGTCCAATCGTTTTTGGAATGGGTTGTCAGTCATAGTTTGACCGAAACGACTATGCCGGTGGGACTTAGTCGTGCACGAACTCACCGCTGAACCGACTATGCGGAACGATTTATTATTAATAACATCCTCATTTATGAATCCGAACGTGCCAAAACCATATAGGAGTATTAAGAATACAATGCTCTAACAGGTCTGATCATTATTTTAATGGGTTATCAGTCATTGTTTCACCGAACCGACTATGCGGAGCGATTTCTTATTAATAACATCCTCATTTATGAATCCGAACGTGCCAAAACCATATAGGAGTACTAAGAGTACACTGCTCTAACGAGTCCAATCGTTTTTGGAATGGGTTGTCAGTCATAGTTTGACCGAACCGACTATGCCGGTGGGACTTAGTCGTGCACGAACTCACCGCTGAACCGACTATGCGGAACGATTTATTATTAATAACATCCTCATTTATGAATCCGAACGTGCCAAAACCATATAGGAGTATTAAGAATACAATGCTCTAACAGGTCTGATCATTATTTTAATGGGTTATCAGTCATTGTTTCACCGAACCGACTATGCGGAGCGATTTCTTATTAATAACATCCTCATTTATGAATCCGAACGTGCCAAAACCATATAGGAGTACTAAGAGTACACTGCTCTAACGAGTCCAATCGTTTTTGGAATGGGTTGTCAGTCATAGTTTGACCGAACCGACTATGCCGGTGGGACTTAGTCGTGCACGAACTCACCGCTGAACCGACTATGCGGAACGATTTATTATTAATAACTTCCTCATTTATGAATCCGAACGTGCCAAAACCATATAGGA
Organism: Megachile rotundata; assembly: GCF_050947335.1. Taxonomy (NCBI): domain Eukaryota; kingdom Metazoa; phylum Arthropoda; class Insecta; order Hymenoptera; family Megachilidae; genus Megachile; species Megachile rotundata. Next base: position 41,298 of record NW_027473819.1, read on the forward strand.
GTACTAAGAATACAATGCTCTAACAGGTCTGATCATTATTTTAATGGGTTATCAGTCATTGTTTCACCGAACCGACTATGCGGAGCGATTTCTTATTAATAACATCCTCATTTATGAATCCGAACGTGCCAAAACCATATAGGAGTATTAAGAATACAATGCTCTAACAGGTCTGATCATTATTTTAATGGGTTATCAGTCATTGTTTCACCGAACCGACTATGCGGAACGATTTATTATTAATAACTTCCTCATTTATGAATCCGAACGTACCAAAACCATATAGGAGTACTAAGAATACAATGCTCTAACAGGTCTGATCATTATTTTAATGGGTTATCAGTCATCGTTTCACCGAACCGACTATGCGGAGCGGTTTTTTCTCAATTTCTACCGAAAAAAAAAATTTTTTATACACGAATTCATTTATCATCATTTTAAACGTGTTTTACAACTTTTTGGAAAATCGATTTTTTCACGCTAAGTTTTACCGCACTCTCGAATTGGCACGTTCGGATCGCGCGTTAGCATCGTAAGCGCCCGTGCGTAACGGCCGGCGTCGCCGACCATCCGGCCGGCCGTTCGGTATCTATATGGGAGACGACGGTCCGAACATACCGGACGATGGGGCAGCGTCGTTCTCCGCCAAAAGTTACCGCGGGTCAAAAAGACCCAATATACGTATAAGCGGAACTTTGGCAAGTACGAATAATCGTTGCTAAAATGCATCGATCTGACATAAACTAGAATTATGTTCAAAGTAAAATTAATGAAATTTTACACGAACTGAAGGTGTCCTAAGGCAAAATTTCTCTCGTACGAAAGACTAAGTATTTTTACTTCGATACTTTCGTACCATGAGAAATGATATGAAATGACAATTGGTGGTGCATGGAAATATGACGAACGACAACGTAAGTTGGGAAGTTCGTAAAATTTTTAAAGTAAAAATCGACTTTTGAAAAGTTGAGTAAAAATCGCACTTTTTCACTATAAGGTTCAGTGCGTAAGAGCCGGCGTCGCCGACCATTTGGACGGCCGTTCGGTATCTATATGGGAGACGACGGTCCGAACATACCGGACGATGGGGCAGCGTCGTTCTCCGCCATAAGTTACCGCGGGTCAAACAGACCCAATATACGTATAAGCGGAACTTTGGCAAGTACGAATAATCGTTGCTAAAATGCATCGATCTGACATAAACTAGAATTATGTTCAAAGTAAAATTAATGAAATTTTACACGAACTGTGAAGGTGTCCTAAGGCAAAATTTCTCTCGTACGAAAGACTAAGTATTTTTACTTCGATACTTTCGTACCATGAGAAATGATATGAAATGGCAATTGGTGGTGCATGGAAATATGACGAACGACAACGTAAGTTGGGAAGTTCGTAAAATTTTTAAAGTAAAAATCGACTTTTGAAAAGTTGAGCAAAAATCGCACTTTTTCACTATAAGGTTCAGTGCGTAAGAGCCGGCGTCGCCGACCATTTGGACGGCCGTTCGGTATCTATATGGGAGACGACGGTCCGAACATGCCGGACGATGGGGCAGCGTCGCTCTCCGCCAAATGTTACCGCGGGTTGAAAAGGACCCAAAGTGTGGTAAAAAGCAGAACTGTGGCGAATGACGAGAAGTAACTGATGTTAAAATACATCGAATAATACATGCTAAGATTACGTCCCCAAAATAAAGTTATATAAAATTTTGCAAAGCAAAATAGAGGTGTCCTAAGCAAAAATGTGTCTGCCGTATGGAAAAAAGGCAAAGTTTATAGAAATTTTTCTGGACTTCGGCACGAGACACACGAGATATATACTTAGATCGTACTAATAAAGAGAGAGGTGTTCTGAGGAAGGCCAGACACCTCTCGTACGAATGCGAGATACATGTTTATTTCGCGACTTCGTACAACTTTGTGAGAATTAAAGAACGAAGGTTGAGATATGCGACTCGCACAACAAGATGTGGACGACGAACATCTGCGAAAGCAACGAAACGCAAAGTTTCTAATACAAGAAGTGTCAGAAATATATGATCTCTCCGTGGTCTATCCTCAGTATCTATGTCCACGATGTTACAGTGGAACATTACGATTTGAGGAGAAAGGCCCCTAATAAAAGTGTTGGAGAGATCAAATTAATTATAAGTTTGAGAGTGTGAATGAGGTTTTAACATCACACTTATAAATTATATTATATTATAATATTAATATAATAAATAATAGTTGATTATATTATTAGACATAATAATATATATATTATATAGAGAGCGAAAGTGTGAAGAAAAGGGTGAAGAAGGGGGGGGAAAGGCAAGGAAAGTAAGTGAGAGGAGAGGAAAAAAAAATTTTTTTTTTGTTCCTCGTTCGCGCGAAGCGCGAAGAAAATTTTTTGAAAGCAATACGCCGTTGGACTTAGAAAAAAAATAGAAAGGCACGCGCGCGCGCGTAGAGAAAAAAATAAAGCCATGAGCGCCGGCGGACTTAAAAAAATAAATCTCATAACGCGGCTGAGACTTCGAAAATGCTAAGTACTACACGGTCGGATGTTAGAAAGACGGAAAGCAATACGCGGCCAGGACATTGAAAATGAGAAAGCAATACGCGGCCAGGACTTTGGAAATGAGAAAGCAATACGCGGCCAGGACTTTGGAAATGAGAAAGCAATACGCGGCCAGGACTTTGGAAATGAGAAAGCAATACGCGGCCAGGACTATGGAAATGAGAAAGCAATACGCGGCCAGGACTTTGGAAATGAGAAAGCAATACGCGGCCAGGACTTAGAAAATGTAAACGACGCACCGAACCGACTATGCGGAACGGAGTTTCGTCGATAACTCGAACAATTGCGCACCCGAACGTGCCAAACTGGTACAGGAATGCTAGAAATACGTTACTTTATCTATTCTAAGCATTAATTCAATAGGTTGTCAGTAGCCGATCCACCGAACCGACTATGCCCGGGGGACATAGTCGCGGTTGCGCTCCGTACCGAACCGACTAAGCGGAACGGAGTTTCGTCGATAATTTCTACCATTTTGAATTCGAACGTACAAAAACGTTATGGGGGGAAATAGAAATCCGTTACAGTATCGATTCTAAGTGTTTCTTCTATGCGTTGTCAGTCATCGGTTCACCGAACCGACTAAGCGGAACGGAATTTTATCGATAATATCTACAATAGTGGATCCGAACGTGCCAAAACGGTATAGGAATGCTAGAAATACGTTACTGCATCGATTCTGAGCATTAATTCAATAGGTTGTCAGTAGCCGATCCACCGAACCGACTATGCCGGGGGGACATAGTCGCGGTTGCGCTCCGTACCGAACCGACTAAGCGGAACGGAGTTTCGTCGATAATTTCTACCATTTTGAATTCGAACGTACAAAAACGTTATGGGGGGAAATAGAAATCCGTTACAGTATCGATTCTAAGTGTTTCTTCTATGCGTTGTCAGTCATCGGTTCACCGAACCGACTAAGCGGAACGGAATTTTATCGATAATATCTACAATAGTGGATCCGAACGTGCCAAAACGGTATAGGAATGCTAGAAATACGTTACTGCATCGATTCTGAGCATTAATTCAATAGGTTGTCAGTAGCCGATCCACTGAACCGACTATGCCGGGGGGACATAGTCGCGGTTGCGCTCCGTACCGAACCGACTAAGCGGAACGGAGTTTCGTCGATAATTTCTACCATTTTGAATTCGAACGTACAAAAACGTTATGGCGGTAATAGAAATCCGTTACAGTATCGATACTGAGTGATTTTTCTATGCGTTGTCGGTCATCGGTTCACCGAACCGACTAAGCGGAACGGAGTTTTGTCGATAATATGTACAATAGTGGATCCGAACGTGCCAAAACGGTATAGGAATGCTAGAAATACGTTACTGCATCGATTCTGAGCATTAATTCAATAGGTTGTCAGTAGCCGATCCACCGAACCGACTATGCCGGGGGGACATCGTCGCGGTTGCGCTCCGTACCGAACCGACTAAGCGGAACGGAGTTTCGTCGATAATTTCTACCATTTTGAATTCGAACGTACAAAAACGTTATGGCGGTAATAGAAATCTGTTACAGTATCGATACTGAGTGATTTTTCTATGCGTTGTCGGTCATCGGTTCACCGAACCGACTAAGCGGAACGGAGTTTTATCGATAATATCTACAATAGTGCATCCGAACGTGCCAAAACGGTATAGGGACACTAGAAATACGTTACTTTATCTATTCTAAGCAATAATTCAATAGGTTGTCAGTAGCCGATCCACCGAACCGACTATGCCGGAGGGACTTGGTCGCACTCGGACGGTCCACCGAACCGACTATGCGGAACAGAGTTTCGTGGATGATTTCTACGATATTGAATTCGGACGTACCAAAACGTTCTAGCGGCAATAGAAATCGGCTACGGCATCGATTCTAAGTGTTTTTTATATGCGTTGTCAGTCATCGGTTCACCGAACCGACTATGCGGAACGATGTTTCTCCGTTAATTTCGACATTTATGAATCCGAACGTGCCGAAACGGTATAGCGGTGCTAGATATACGTTACTTTATTGGTTTTGAGCAATTTTTATATAGGTTGTCAATCATCGTTTCACCGAACCGACAATGCGGAATGAAAAAATTTCGATAATTACGTTAATAATGAATCCGAACGTGCCAAAGTGGTATAAATGTTCTAGCAATACGTTATTCTATAGGTTTTGATCGTTTTTTATATATGTTGTCAGTCATCGTTTCACCGAACCGACTATGCCGGAAGGACTTGGTCGTGCTCGGACGGCCCACCGAACCGACTATGCGGAACGAAAAATTTTCAATAATTTTGTTATTTATTAATCCGAACGTGTCAAAGCGGTATAAATCTTCTAGTCATACGATATTCGATAGGTTTTAATCGTTTTTATTATAGGTTGTCAGTCATCGTTTCACCGAACCGACTATGCGGAATGAAAAATTTTCGATAATTTCGTTAATTATGTATCCGAAAGTGCCGAAACGGTATATCGGTGCTAGAAATACGTTACTTTATCGGTTATGAACAATTTTTATACAGGTTGTCAATCATCGTTTCACCGAACCGACTATGCGGAACGAATAATTCTCAATAATTTTGTTATTTATGAATCCGAACGTGCCAAAGTTGTATAAACGTTCTAGTAATACGTTATTCTATTGGTTTTAATCGTTCTTAGTATAGGTTGTCAGTCATCGTTTCACCGAACCGACTATGCCGGACGGACTTGGTCGTGCTCGGACGGCCCACCGAACCGACTATGCGGAACGAATAATTTTCAATAATTTTGTTATTTATTAATCCGAACGTGTCAAAGCGGTATAAATCTTCTAGTCATACGATATTCGATAGGTTTTAATCGTTTTTATTATAGGTTGTCAGTCATCGTTTCACCGAACCGACTATGCGGAATGAAAAATTTTCGATAATTTCGTTAATTATGTATCCGAAAGTGCCGAAACGGTATATCGGTGCTAGAAATACGTTACTTTATCGGTTATGAACAATTTTTATACAGGTTGTCAATCATCGTTTCACCGAACCGACTATGCGGAACGAATAATTCTCAATAATTTTGTTATTTATGAATCCGAACGTGCCAAAGTTGTATAAACGTTCTAGTAATACGTTATTCTATTGGTTTTAATCGTTCTTAGTATAGGTTGTCAGTCATCGTTTCACCGAACCGACTATGCCGGACGGACTTGGTCGTGCTCGGACGGCCCACCGAACCGACTATGCGGAACGAATAATTTTCAATAATTTTGTTATTTATTAATCCGAACGTGTCAAAGCGGTATAAATCTTCTAGTCATACGATATTCGATAGGTTTTAATCGTTTTTATTATAGGTTGTCAGTCATCGTTTCACCGAACCGACTATGCGGAATGAAAAATTTTCGATAATTTCGTTAATTATGTATCCGAAAGTGCCGAAACGGTATATCGGTGCTAGAAATACGTTACTTTATCGGTTATGAACAATTTTTATACAGGTTGTCAATCATCGTTTCACCGAACCGACTATGCGGAACGAATAATTCTCAATAATTTTGTTATTTATGAATCCGAACGTGCCAAAGTTGTATAAACGTTCTAGTAATACGTTATTCTATTGGTTTTAATCGTTCTTAGTATAGGTTGTCAGTCATCGTTTCACCGAACCGACTATGCCGGACGGACTTGGTCGTGCTCGGACGGCCCACCGAACCGACTATGCGGAACGAATAATTTTCAATAATTTTGTTATTTATTAATCCGAACGTGTCAAAGCGGTATAAATCTTCTAGTCATACGATATTCGATAGGTTTTAATCGTTTTTATTATAGGTTGTCAGTCATCGTTTCACCGAACCGACTATGCGGAATGAAAAATTTTCGATAATTTCGTTAATTATGTATCCGAAAGTGCCGAAACGGTATATCGGTGCTAGAAATACGTTACTTTATCGGTTATGAACAATTTTTATACAGGTTGTCAATCATCGTTTCACCGAACCGACTATGCGGAACGAATAATTCTCAATAATTTTGTTATTTATGAATCCGAACGTGCCAAAGTTGTATAAACGTTCTAGTAATACGTTATTCTATTGGTTTTAATCGTTCTTAGTATAGGTTGTCAGTCATCGTTTCACCGAACCGACTATGCCGGACGGACTTGGTCGTGCTCGGACGGCCCACCGAACCGACTATGCGGAACGAATAATTTTCAATAATTTTGTTATTTATTAATCCGAACGTGTCAAAGCGGTATAAATCTTCTAGTCATACGATATTCGATAGGTTTTAATCGTTTTTATTATAGGTTGTCAGTCATCGTTTCACCGAACCGACTATGCGGAATGAAAAATTTTCGATAATTTCGTTAATTATGTATCCGAAAGTGCCGAAACGGTATATCGGTGCTAGAAATACGTTACTTTATCGGTTATGAACAATTTTTATACAGGTTGTCAATCATCGTTTCACCGAACCGACTATGCGGAACGAATAATTCTCAATAATTTTGTTATTTATGAATCCGAACGTGCCAAAGTTGTATAAACGTTCTAGTAATACGTTATTCTATTGGTTTTAATCGTTCTTAGTATAGGTTGTCAGTCATCGTTTCACCGAACCGACTATGCCGGACGGACTTGGTCGTGCTCGGACGGCCCACCGAACCGACTATGCGGAACGAATAATTTTCAATAATTTTGTTATTTATGAATCCGAACGTGTCAAAGCGGTATAAATCTTCTAGTCATACGATATTCGATAGGTTTTAATCGTTTTTATTATAGGTTGTCAGTCATCGTTTCACCGAACCGACTATGCGGAATGAAAAATTTTCGATAATTTCGTTAATTATGTATCCGAAAGTGCCGAAACGGTATATCGGTGCTAGAAATACGTTACTTTATCGGTTATGAACAATTTTTATACAGGTTGTCAATCATCGTTTCACCGAACCGACTATGCGGAACGAATAATTCTCAATAATTTTGTTATTTATGAATCCGAACGTGCCAAAGTTGTATAAACGTTCTAGTAATACGTTATTCTATTGGTTTTAATCGTTCTTAGTATAGGTTGTCAGTCATCGTTTCACCGAACCGACTATGCCGGACGGACTTGGTCGTGCTCGGACGGCCCACCGAACCGACTATGCGGAACGAATAATTTTCAATAATTTTGTTATTTATGAATCCGAACGTGCAAAAATTGTATAAATGTTCCAGTAATACGTTATTCTATAGGTTTTAATCGTTTTTAATATAGGTTGTCAGTCATCGTTTCACCGAACCGACTATGCGGAACGAATAATTTTCAATAATTTTGTTATTTATGAATCCGAACGTGCAAAAATTGTATAAATGTTCCAGTAATACGTTATTCTATAGGTTTTAATCGTTTTTAATATAGGTTGTCAGTCATCGTTTCACCGAACCGACTATGCGGAACGAATAATTTTCAATAATTTTGTTATTTATGAATCCGAACGTGCAAAAATTGTATAAATGTTCCAGTAATACGTTATTCTATAGGTTTTAATCGTTTTTAATATAGGTTGTCAGTCATCGTTTCACCGAACCGACTATGCGGAACGAATAATTTTCAATAATTTTGTTATTTATGAATCCGAACGTGCAAAAATTGTATAAATGTTCCAGTAATACGTTATTCTATAGGTTTTAATCGTTTTTAATATAGGTTGTCAGTCATCGTTTCACCGAACCGACTATGCGGAACGAATAATTTTCAATAATTTTGTTATTTATGAATCCGAACGTGCAAAAATTGTATAAATGTTCCAGTAATACGTTATTCTATAGGTTTTAATCGTTTTTAATATAGGTTGTCAGTCATCGTTTCACCGAACCGACTATGCGGAACGAATAATTTTCAATAATTTTGTTATTTATGAATCCGAACGTGCAAAAATTGTATAAATGTTCCAGTAATACGTTATTCTATAGGTTTTAATCGTTTTTAATATAGGTTGTCAGTCATCGTTTCACCGAACCGACTATGCGGAACGAATAATTCTCAATAATTTTGTTATTTATGAATCCGAGCGTGCCGAGGTGGTAGAAATGTTCCAGTAATACGTTATTCTATAGGTTTTAATCGTTTTTAATATAGGTTGTCAGTCATCGTTTCACCGAACCGACTATGCGGAATGAAAAATTTTCGATAATTTCGTTAATTATGTATCCGAAAGTGCCGAAACGGTATATCGGTGCTAGAAATACGTTACTTTATCGGTTATGAACAATTTTTATACAGGTTGTCAATCATCGTTTCACCGAACCGACTATGCGGAACGAATAATTCTCAATAATTTTGTTATTTATGAATCCGAACGTGCCAAAGTTGTATAAACGTTCTAGTAATACGTTATTCTATTGGTTTTAATCGTTCTTAGTATAGGTTGTCAGTCATCGTTTCACCGAACCGACTATGCCGGACGGACTTGGTCGTGCTCGGACGGCCCACCGAACCGACTATGCGGAACGAATAATTTTCAATAATTTTGTTATTTATTAATCCGAACGTGTCAAAGCGGTATAAATCTTCTAGTCATACGATATTCGATAGGTTTTAATCGTTTTTATTATAGGTTGTCAGTCATCGTTTCACCGAACCGACTATGCGGAATGAAAAATTTTCGATAATTTCGTTAATTATGTATCCGAAAGTGCCGAAACGGTATATCGGTGCTAGAAATACGTTACTTTATCGGTTATGAACAATTTTTATACAGGTTGTCAATCATCGTTTCACCGAACCGACTATGCGGAACGAATAATTCTCAATAATTTTGTTATTTATGAATCCGAACGTGCCAAAGTTGTATAAACGTTCTAGTAATACGTTATTCTATTGGTTTTAATCGTTCTTAGTATAGGTTGTCAGTCATCGTTTCACCGAACCGACTATGCCGGACGGACTTGGTCGTGCTCGGACGGCCCACCGAACCGACTATGCGGAACGAATAATTTTCAATAATTTTGTTATTTATGAATCCGAACGTGTCAAAGCGGTATAAATCTTCTAGTCATACGATATTCGATAGGTTTTAATCGTTTTTATTATAGGTTGTCAGTCATCGTTTCACCGAACCGACTATGCGGAATGAAAAATTTTCGATAATTTCGTTAATTATGTATCCGAAAGTGCCGAAACGGTATATCGGTGCTAGAAATACGTTACTTTATCGGTTATGAACAATTTTTATACAGGTTGTCAATCATCGTTTCACCGAACCGACTATGCGGAACGAATAATTCTCAATAATTTTGTTATTTATGAATCCGAACGTGCCAAAGTTGTATAAACGTTCTAGTAATACGTTATTCTATTGGTTTTAATCGTTCTTAGTATAGGTTGTCAGTCATCGTTTCACCGAACCGACTATGCCGGACGGACTTGGTCGTGCTCGGACGGCCCACCGAACCGACTATGCGGAACGAATAATTTTCAATAATTTTGTTATTTATGAATCCGAACGTGCAAAAATTGTATAAATGTTCCAGTAATACGTTATTCTATAGGTTTTAATCGTTTTTAATATAGGTTGTCAGTCATCGTTTCACCGAACCGACTATGCGGAACGAATAATTTTCAATAATTTTGTTATTTATGAATCCGAACGTGCAAAAATTGTATAAATGTTCCAGTAATACGTTATTCTATAGGTTTTAATCGTTTTTAATATAGGTTGTCAGTCATCGTTTCACCGAACCGACTATGCGGAACGAATAATTTTCAATAATTTTGTTATTTATGAATCCGAACGTGCAAAAATTGTATAAATGTTCCAGTAATACGTTATTCTATAGGTTTTAATCGTTTTTAATATAGGTTGTCAGTCATCGTTTCACCGAACCGACTATGCGGAACGAATAATTTTCAATAATTTTGTTATTTATGAATCCGAACGTGCAAAAATTGTATAAATGTTCCAGTAATACGTTATTCTATAGGTTTTAATCGTTTTTAATATAGGTTGTCAGTCATCGTTTCACCGAACCGACTATGCGGAACGAATAATTTTCAATAATTTTGTTATTTATGAATCCGAACGTGCAAAAATTGTATAAATGTTCCAGTAATACGTTATTCTATAGGTTTTAATCGTTTTTAATATAGGTTGTCAGTCATCGTTTCACCGAACCGACTATGCGGAACGAATAATTTTCAATAATTTTGTTATTTATGAATCCGAACGTGCAAAAATTGTATAAATGTTCCAGTAATACGTTATTCTATAGGTTTTAATCGTTTTTAATATAGGTTGTCAGTCATCGTTTCACCGAACCGACTATGCGGAACGAATAATTCTCAATAATTTTGTTATTTATGAATCCGAGCGTGCCGAGGTGGTAGAAATGTTCCAGTAATACGTTATTCTATAGGTTTTAATCGTTTTTAATATAGGTTGTCAGTCATCGTTTCACCGAACCGACTATGCCGGAAGGACTTGGTCCCGGTCGGACGGCCTACCGAACCGACTATGCGGAACGAAAAATTTTCAATAATTTTGTTATTTATGAATCCGAACGTGCCAAAATTGTATAAATGTTCTAGTGATACGTTATTCTATACGTTATAATCATTTTTAATATAGGTTGTCAGTCACCGTTTCACCGAACCGACTATGCGCAATGAAAAATTTTCGATAATTTCGTTAATCATGAATAGGAACGTGCCAAAATGGTATAAATGTTCTAGTAGTGCGTTATTCTATACGTTTTAATCATTTTTAATATAGGTTGTCAGTCACCTTTTCATCGAACCGACAATGCGCAATGAAAAATTTTCGATAATTTCGTTAATTATGAATCCGAACGTGCCAAAATGGTATAAATGTTCTAGTGATACGTTATTCTATAGGTTTTAATCGTTTTTTATATAGGTTGTCAGTCGTCGATTCACCGAACCGACTATGCCGGTGGGACATTGTCTCGCATCAGACGGTCCACCGAACCGACTATGCGGAACGAAAAATTTTCAATAATTTTGTTATTTATGAATCCGAACGTGCCAAAATTGTATAAATGTTCTAGTAATACGTTATTCTATTGGTTTTAATCGTTTTTTATATAGGTTGTCAGTCATCGTTTCACCGAACCGACTATGCGGAACGAAAAATTTTGGATAATTTCGTTAATTATGAATCCGAACGTGCCAAAATGGTATAAATGTTCTAGTAGTGCGTTATTCTATACGTTTTAATCATTTTTAATATAGGTTGTCAGTCACCTTTTCACCGAACCGACTATGCGCAATGAAAAATTTTCAATAATTTTGTTATTTATGAATCCGAACGTGCCAAAATTGTATAAATGTTCTAGTAATACGTTATTCTATTGGTTTTAATCGTTTTTTATATAGGTTGTCAGTCATCGTTTCACCGAACCGACTATGCGGAACGAAAAATTTTGGATAATTTCGTTAATTATGAATCCGAACGTGCCAAAATGGTATAAATGTTCTAGTAGTGCGTTATTCTATACGTTTTAATCATTTTTAATATAGGTTGTCAGTCACCTTTTCATCGAACCGACAATGCGCAATGAAAAATTTTCGATAATTTCGTTAATTATGAATCCGAACGTGCCAAAATGGTATAAATGTTCTAGTGATACGTTATTCTATAGGTTTTAATCGTTTTTTATATAGGTTGTCAGTCGTCGATTCACCGAACCGACTATGCCGGTGGGACATTGTCTCGCATCAGACGGTCCACCGAACCGACTATGCGGAACGAAAAATTTTCAATAATTTTGTTATTTATGAATCCGAACGTGCCAAAATTGTATAAATGTTCTAGTAATACGTTATTCTATTGGTTTTAATCGTTTTTTATATAGGTTGTCAGTCATCGTTTCACCGAACCGACTATGCGGAACGAAAAATTTTGGATAATTTCGTTAATTATGAATCCGAACGTGCCAAAATGGTATAAATGTTCTAGTAGTGCGTTATTCTATACGTTTTAATCATTTTTAATATAGGTTGTCAGTCACCTTTTCACCGAACCGACTATGCGCAATGAAAAATTTTCGATAATTTCGTTAATTATGAATCCGAACGTGCCAAAATGGTATAAATGTTCTAGTGATACGTTATTCTATAGGTTTTAATCGTTTTTTATATAGGTTGTCAGTCGTCGATTCACCGAACCGACTATGCCGGAGGGACTTTGGTACGTTCGGACTCGGCACCGAACCGACTATGCGGAGAGATTTTTGCTCAATTTTTTGAAAAAATATAAATATTTTCTCGATTCTTGTATGTTATTTGGACGTATACTGTTATTTGTTACTCGTTTATTACGTTAGAAATTCGTTTGGTATTTATTTTGGCGAGAAAAGGAAAAAAAATTTTTTTTCGATTAATTTTGTCATTAAATTTCGTAAAATAATTGTTAAAACATCGTCCGTATACTTTTTAGCGTGTTTGACAACTTTTTGAAAAATCGATTTTTTCGCGCTAAGTTTTACCGCACTTTCGAATTGGCACGTTCGGATCGCGCGTTAGCATCGTAAGCGCCCGTGCGTAACGGCCGGCGTCGCCGACCATCCGGCCGGCCGTTCGGTACCTATAAGGAGACGTTCGGTCCGATCGTACCAGACGGAACAGAGTCGGGCGCGTGGCTATTCTATGACCTCGGTTGAGAACTAGTCCACCGCTCCTCGTGCGTAACTTCGTGTTGCCTCGACTGTTCGTGTTCTCGGTATCGATGCAGGATTTTCTCCACACTGCATTGTCGCGTGTCGGCGTCTAAGACCAAATGGCACATATGCGACGAACCTTTAACATGAGGCTGGTGACTCGTATGCACTTTGGTGTGTACGTTGTACTGACTCAAGCGGCACAGGCTACTAAAAATTAAAAAGGGATAGAATAAAACCGACCGTTCTAAAACGGGCCAAAAAAGGTTTTATAAAATTTATTTTAAAAATGAATTAGATAGTGGTGTTGAACGAACTTGTTCGTTACAACGCCTTCAGTCGAGAGGCTAAAAAATTTTGAAACGGAATATTTATTCCGAAATTCAGAAATGATATTACGTCCCCTTAATGTTTTGTGCGTCTCGAACGCCTAAATATTTTCTCGATGCGCGAGAAAACTTCTTCTTCGCGGAGAGTTTTTCGGTACGATGAAGTAAAATAT
>NW_027473819.1:60000-65000 GCF_050947335.1 Megachile rotundata
CGTACTCTCTCGACCCCGTGTGAAAACACGAGAGAGAATATAAAGAAATATTTTGGGACGTTTGGTAACGAAATGCATGGGTTTGCGAAAAAAAATTGTTAAATTTCTTGTTTTTTTTTTTTCGCCCGCTTCGTGAGAGACTCTCATTTTATTTTCTTTCTCTCTATAAATTTTGTCTTTGGACCAAAGGGAACACCCCCTTTTAGCCTCTCTCTATTTCGTGTTAAACGAGAAACGAAATTTAGAGTGTGACACGGAGGCTTTCACGCGGGGGGTGTCCGGGTAACCGATGGAAATCGAACCACGAAACCGCTTCGACGAACGAAGTCGCAACTTCACGAGAGTCCGCCTGCTTACGACGGACGATATGGTAACGTATCGCTTTACGGACCGGCTGAGAAGCGAAAACGATAGCGTAGTCTCCTTCGTTGGTAGACCGATCTGACGCCGGCCATGGAGTGTCCGTATTGAATCTCGCGATACCGCCAAGACGTCCAATATATGTAAGCAGCGAGCAGGAGACTCTGTGTTACGCGCGACAGCGCGTTTCGTATTTTCCACGGTTTTTGAATGACTTTACCACCCGGAACGGACTGAAAACTCGCCGCACGAAGAGAAATGCGTCACAGAGCGTTGTTTCATCGGCGGTTCTGTAGTTTTATACGGTCCTTTACCCGTCCATGGACGTTATCGTGTCGTCTTAATCATCAATCAGCTCGGGTAAATCTGTGAACAGAGCTATGACGGGACGACGTCCGAATACCGATACTCGATCTTGCGCTTGGATTGGAGTTAGTATTCTATGGACAATCGAACGAATTTATAAACCAGGTTAAATAAATCACGTACATACTGGTTTTCAGACGCTGAGTTGTTAAATATGAACAAAAATTTTTATACGATTACCCTGAACGGTGGATCACTTGGCTCGTGGGTCGATGAAGAACGCAGCTAATTGCGCGTCAACGTGTGAACTGCAGGACACATGAACATCGACATTTCGAACGCACATTGCGGTCCACGGATACAATTCCTGGACCACGCCTGGCTGAGGGTCGTTTATATAACTAAAGACTGCTTGCGTTTGCCTTTAGCAGCAAAAGGTTTTCTCTTCATTGTTAAATTTTTTTCGGTACCGCTCGTCGTTCGACTAGATAAAACGAAACTGTTAAACGCCGAAAAGTCGAACGTTTCGGAGCGGGATCCGATGGTCGAACGCGAGAGAGAGAACAACTTGCGAAATTGGCGAAAACGTACGAGCGATGGTTGGACATTTCGTCGGCGTTTGACGCGGAGAATGTTAAATGGAACGTTCGTGTCTCGCCCTCTCTTTGCTAGTGTTCATTTTTTTCACAGGCGACAGAAGAACATTTTCGTATATCTCGCAATTCTTAGTTTTTAGGATCTTCTCGGCGGAATGCGCTTATCTCGGCTTGCGTGAGTCGTGGTTTCTAGTTAAACCCCTAAAAGAGACCATATACGACCGCCCGTGAAAGAGCGCTCCCGAGTCGAAAACACCTAACTACAGAAGGATATTTAGACGAGAGAGAAAATGATTCTTCGCCCTGCGAGAGAATTGTTAGACACCAATTGAAGGAAGCAAGCCGAGAGTAGAGCGTGTTTACGGCGTTTCTCCGCGCTCCCGACGTTGTCTGAAATGATTGTCGAATTTTTTTTTCGACGGTGCGAAAGTTTATACAACGAGGGGAAAAGTTAAAAATAAACGTGCGACGGAAGCTCTTTCACGGTTAAATTATTACGAGATCGTAGCTTCGCCACGTTTTTTTTAACATTTACAAGCGCAGATCGCTTCGTTGTCGTTGATTAGAAGCGGAAGACCGCGCGATCCCAATACGGGTTCCGGTCGTCCAGTCCTCGAAGTGCATAATTGTGCCGGACGGACGTTGAAAAACCCGGACCGATCGAACGATAAACGCTTATTTGGTGATCGTCTTGCGAGAGTCTCCCTTCATTGTTGTTCGTGTGTTAAATTTCTTTTATCGAACAACGGTCGAACGCAAATGAACAATGACATTTACACCGAAGATCGATCTCGAAACGCTTTTGTTCCTCCTTTTGTGCGCTCGTGGTTTCATCGAACGATATATACACGACGAAGGTGTACCACGCACGTTAAAAATGGGATTTCTTTTTTCCTTTAACCCTTTATTCTCTGGACCATGATAAGTCACCGATGGTTTACATGGCTGTCTCTGGCATTCTCGCCCTTTTCTTGGGATTTTGCGTCGGAACGCGACAGCAAAAGAAAAAACGTATCGGACGATGCGTCTTTACGGTTTATCGACCGTCGAGTGTATATTCGAACGTAAATATGTTGTAACGGTATATGTATCCTTTAGGGGACAAAAGAAACATGAAACGATCGTGTGCGAGAGCGCGCCGAGGGTAAGAAGAAAAGGTGTCCGACCTTTATCTCCTCGTTGTCGTAGTCTCTCCTCGTCGTTTGTTTTAACGCGCCCTGGATAGATAAAAAGATATATCCGATTATAATATATACATATATACTCCGACGCGAGTCGAGAACAACCGGACGTCGTCGTCGTCGTTTTTTTTTTTTGTCGTTGTCCCGCCTGCCCGAATATGCGGCGTTTTAAGTGCCTTTTTTCTTTTGTCGAACAAAAGAGAGAGGAGACACCGAGCTTTCATTTTGGCTCGTACGTACCTTCGAGTAGTCGACGATATTGTGTTGATCCGAAAAGAGAAAAATAGTTGGTTATCGAACGATACAAGGAAAAAATCGAACGACATAATCCCTGTGCGTCGTTGGTATTAATATACCTTTCGTATTACGTGTCGAAACCCCGAAAAGAGCGTACAGTTTGTGGTATAACTTTGAAAAGAAATAATAAAATTTCGACGACCTCAGAGCAGGCGAGATTACCCGCTGAATTTAAGCATATTAATAAGCGGAGGAAAAGAAACTAACAAGGATTTCCTTAGTAGCGGCGAGCGAACAGGAATGAGCCCAGCACTGAATCCCGCGGTTAACGCCGCTGGGAAATGTAGTGTTCAGGAGGATCCGTTTATCCCGAGACATCGAATCGCGTCCAAGTCCATCTTGAATGGGGCCACTTACCCATAGAGGGTGCCAGGCCCGTAGCGACCGGTACGCGTCTCGGGTGGATCTCTCCTTAGAGTCGGGTTGCTTGAGAGTGCAGCCCTAAGTGGGTGGTAAACTCCATCTAAGGCTAAATATGACCACGAGACCGATAGCGAACAAGTACCGTGAGGGAAAGTTGAAAAGAACTTTGAAGAGAGAGTTCAAGAGTACGTGAAACCGTTCAGGGGTAAACCCGAGAAACCCAAAAGATCGAATGGGGAGATTCATCGTCAACGAAGCTGGCTCCCGTGTTGGTGCGATAGTGCCCCGGATGGTCCCGTTACGGCGGGTTTCCCATCGGCGTGGGCACACCACCCGCGGCGAATGTTCCGGCTATGTAGTCGTGCACTTCTCCCCTAGTAGAACGTCGCGACCCGTTGCGTGTCGGTCTAAGGCCCGAGGCGAAGACTGTCCGTCGCTTTTAGCGTACGATGACAGCCCCTTGGATGCCCGGCCGACTGCGCGACGGTACTCAGACGGTATCGGGCCGCAAAATTCTCGAACGCACTGCGTCCAGGACCGCCGCAAGCTCGTTCCAGTCTAGATACCGGATGTACGGACTTAGCGCCGTAACCGGGCCTGGCGGGCTGTTGGCAGGCGGAGTCCTTGGACTGGCCAAACTTTGAATTACCGGTCGGCGACGCTATTGCTTTGGGTACTCTCGGGACCCGTCTTGAAACACGGACCAAGGAGTCTAACATGTACGCGAGTCATTGGGATTTGATAAACCTAAAGGCGAAATGAAAGTGAAAGTCGTCCGTGAAGTCGACTAAGGGAGGATGGGCCTCGTTACGATTAGGCCTCGCACTCCCGGGGCGTCTCGTTCTCATTGCGAGAAGAGGCGCACCTAGAGCGTACACGTTGGGACCCGAAAGATGGTGAACTATGCCTGGTCAGGACGAAGTCAGGGGAAACCCTGATGGAGGTCCGTAGCGATTCTGACGTGCAAATCGATCGTCGGAACTGGGTATAGGGGCGAAAGACTAATCGAACCATCTAGTAGCTGGTTCCCTCCGAAGTTTCCCTCAGGATAGCTGGCACTCGACTCGAACGCATAACGAGTCTCATCTGGTAAAGCGAATGATTAGAGGCCTTGGGGCCGAAACGACCTCAACCTATTCTCAAACTTTAAATGGGTGAGATCTCTGGCTTGCTTGAATTTTCATGAAGCCACGAGATATAAATTGATAAAATTTTTCTTGGATCAGAGTGCCAAGTGGGCCAATTTTGGTAAGCAGAACTGGCGCTGTGGGATGAACCAAACGCAGAGTTAAGGCGCCTAAGTCGACGCTTATGGGATACCATGAAAGGCGTTGGTTGCTTAAGACAGCAGGACGGTGGCCATGGAAGTCGGAATCCGCTAAGGAGTGTGTAACAACTCACCTGCCGAAGCAACTAGCCCTGAAAATGGATGGCGCTGAAGCGTCGCGCCTATACTCCGCCGTCAACGGCAAGTGCGCAGGAACGGGATTTAGTTCCCGTTCTCCATGAAGCCTTGACGAGTAGGAGGGTCGCGGCGGTGTGCGCAGAAGGGTCTGGGCGTGAGCCTGCCTGGAGCCGCCGTCGGTGCAGATCTTGGTGGTAGTAGCAAATACTCCAGCGAGGACCTGGAGGACTGACGTGGAGAAGGGTTTCGTGTGAACAGCCGTTGCACACGAGTCAGTCGATCCTAAGCCCTAAGAGAAATCTAATGTTGATGAGGTGTCCTAAAATTCACGCTTTTCGAACGCAAATGACAAACATACGTACGCTCGCACGCACGTACGCGCGCAAAAGGCAAAAAATGTTAAAAAGAGAAAAAAATTGCAGTTAAATAACAATTTACGTCGCCGTCGTTTCGTGTTTGTGTCCTAATCCACCGCTCGAACATGATCATTTT
>NW_027473819.1:70000-87500 GCF_050947335.1 Megachile rotundata
TACTAAGAATACACTGCTCTAACGAGTCCAATCGTTTTTGGAATGGGTTGTCAGTCATAGTTTGACCGAACCGACTATGCCGGTGGGACTTAGTCGTGCACGAACTCACCGCTGAACCGACTATGCGGAACGATTTATTATTAATAACATCCTCATTTATGAATCCGAACGTGCCAAAACCATATAGGAGTATTAAGAATACAATGCTCTAACAGGTCTGATCATTATTTTAATGGGTTATCAGTCATTGTTTCACCGAACCGACTATGCGGAGCGATTTCTTATTAATAACATCCTCATTTATGAATCCGAACGTGCCAAAACCATATAGGAGTACTAAGAGTACACTGCTCTAACGAGTCCAATCGTTTTTGGAATGGGTTGTCAGTCATAGTTTGACCGAACCGACTATGCCGGTGGGACTTAGTCGTGCACGAACTCACCGCTGAACCGACTATGCGGAACGATTTATTATTAATAACTTCCTCATTTATGAATCCGAACGTACCAAAACCATATAGGAGTACTAAGAATACACTGCTCTAACGAGTCCAATCGTTTTTGGAATGGGTTGTCAGTCATAGTTTGACCGAACCGACTATGCCGGTGGGACTTAGTCGTGCACGAACTCACCGCTGAACCGACTATGCGGAACGATTTATTATTAATAACATCCTCATTTATGAATCCGAACGTGCCAAAACCATATAGGAGTATTAAGAATACAATGCTCTAACAGGTCTGATCATTATTTTAATGGGTTATCAGTCATTGTTTCACCGAACCGACTATGCGGAGCGATTTCTTATTAATAACATCCTCATTTATGAATCCGAACGTGCCAAAACCATATAGGAGTACTAAGAGTATACTGCTCTAACGAGTCCAATCGTTTTTGGAATGGGTTGTCAGTCATAGTTTGACCGAACCGACTATGCCGGTGGGACTTAGTCGTGCACGAACTCACCGCTGAACCGACTATGCGGAACGATTTATTATTAATAACATCCTCATTTATGAATCCGAACGTGCCAAAACCATATAGGAGTATTAAGAATACAATGCTCTAACAGGTCTGATCATTATTTTAATGGGTTATCAGTCATTGTTTCACCGAACCGACTATGCGGAGCGATTTCTTATTAATAACATCCTCATTTGTGAATCCGAACGTGCCAAAACCATATAGGAGTACTAAGAGTACACTGCTCTAACGAGTCCAATCGTTTTTGGAATGGGTTGTCAGTCATAGTTTGACCGAACCGACTATGCCGGTGGGACTTAGTCGTGCACGAACTCACCGCTGAACCGACTATGCGGAACGATTTATTATTAATAACTTCCTCATTTATGAATCCGAACGTACCAAAACCATATAGGAGTACTAAGAATACACTGCTCTAACGAGTCCAATCGTTTTTGGAATGGGTTGTCAGTCATAGTTTGACCGAACCGACTATGCCGGTGGGACTTAGTCGTGCACGAACTCACCGCTGAACCGACTATGCGGAACGATTTATTATTAATAACATCCTCATTTATGAATCCGAACGTGCCAAAACCATATAGGAGTATTAAGAATACAATGCTCTAACAGGTCTGATCATTATTTTAATGGGTTATCAGTCATTGTTTCACCGAACCGACTATGCGGAGCGATTTCTTATTAATAACATCCTCATTTATGAATCCGAACGTGCCAAAACCATATAGGAGTACTAAGAGTACACTGCTCTAACGAGTCCAATCGTTTTTGGAATGGGTTGTCAGTCATAGTTTGACCGAACCGACTATGCCGGTGGGACTTAGTCGTGCACGAACTCACCGCTGAACCGACTATGCGGAACGATTTATTATTAATAACTTCCTCATTTATGAATCCGAACGTACCAAAACCATATAGGAGTACTAAGAATACACTGCTCTAACGAGTCCAATCGTTTTTGGAATGGGTTGTCAGTCATAGTTTGACCGAACCGACTATGCCGGTGGGACTTAGTCGTGCACGAACTCACCGCTGAACCGACTATGCGGAACGATTTATTATTAATAACATCCTCATTTATGAATCCGAACGTGCCAAAACCATATAGGAGTATTAAGAATACAATGCTCTAACAGGTCTGATCATTATTTTAATGGGTTATCAGTCATTGTTTCACCGAACCGACTATGCGGAGCGATTTCTTATTAATAACATCCTCATTTATGAATCCGAACGTGCCAAAACCATATAGGAGTACTAAGAGTACACTGCTCTAACGAGTCCAATCGTTTTTGGAATGGGTTGTCAGTCATAGTTTGACCGAACCGACTATGCCGGTGGGACTTAGTCGTGCACGAACTCACCGCTGAACCGACTATGCGGAACGATTTATTATTAATAACTTCCTCATTTATGAATCCGAACGTACCAAAACCATATAGGAGTACTAAGAATACACTGCTCTAACGAGTCCAATCGTTTTTGGAATGGGTTGTCAGTCATAGTTTGACCGAAACGACTATGCCGGTGGGACTTAGTCGTGCACGAACTCACCGCTGAACCGACTATGCGGAACGATTTATTATTAATAACATCCTCATTTATGAATCCGAACGTGCCAAAACCATATAGGAGTATTAAGAATACAATGCTCTAACAGGTCTGATCATTATTTTAATGGGTTATCAGTCATTGTTTCACCGAACCGACTATGCGGAGCGATTTCTTATTAATAACATCCTCATTTATGAATCCGAACGTGCCAAAACCATATAGGAGTACTAAGAGTACACTGCTCTAACGAGTCCAATCGTTTTTGGAATGGGTTGTCAGTCATAGTTTGACCGAACCGACTATGCCGGTGGGACTTAGTCGTGCACGAACTCACCGCTGAACCGACTATGCGGAACGATTTATTATTAATAACATCCTCATTTATGAATCCGAACGTGCCAAAACCATATAGGAGTATTAAGAATACAATGCTCTAACAGGTCTGATCATTATTTTAATGGGTTATCAGTCATTGTTTCACCGAACCGACTATGCGGAGCGATTTCTTATTAATAACATCCTCATTTATGAATCCGAACGTGCCAAAACCATATAGGAGTACTAAGAGTACACTGCTCTAACGAGTCCAATCGTTTTTGGAATGGGTTGTCAGTCATAGTTTGACCGAACCGACTATGCCGGTGGGACTTAGTCGTGCACGAACTCACCGCTGAACCGACTATGCGGAACGATTTATTATTAATAACTTCCTCATTTATGAATCCGAACGTGCCAAAACCATATAGGAGTACTAAGAATACAATGCTCTAACAGGTCTGATCATTATTTTAATGGGTTATCAGTCATTGTTTCACCGAACCGACTATGCGGAGCGATTTCTTATTAATAACATCCTCATTTATGAATCCGAACGTGCCAAAACCATATAGGAGTATTAAGAATACAATGCTCTAACAGGTCTGATCATTATTTTAATGGGTTATCAGTCATTGTTTCACCGAACCGACTATGCGGAACGATTTATTATTAATAACTTCCTCATTTATGAATCCGAACGTACCAAAACCATATAGGAGTACTAAGAATACAATGCTCTAACAGGTCTGATCATTATTTTAATGGGTTATCAGTCATCGTTTCACCGAACCGACTATGCGGAGCGGTTTTTTCTCAATTTCTACCGAAAAAAAAAATTTTTTATACACGAATTCATTTATCATCATTTTAAACGTGTTTTACAACTTTTTGGAAAATCGATTTTTTCACGCTAAGTTTTACCGCACTCTCGAATTGGCACGTTCGGATCGCGCGTTAGCATCGTAAGCGCCCGTGCGTAACGGCCGGCGTCGCCGACCATCCGGCCGGCCGTTCGGTATCTATATGGGAGACGACGGTCCGAACATACCGGACGATGGGGCAGCGTCGTTCTCCGCCAAAAGTTACCGCGGGTCAAAAAGACCCAATATACGTATAAGCGGAACTTTGGCAAGTACGAATAATCGTTGCTAAAATGCATCGATCTGACATAAACTAGAATTATGTTCAAAGTAAAATTAATGAAATTTTACACGAACTGAAGGTGTCCTAAGGCAAAATTTCTCTCGTACGAAAGACTAAGTATTTTTACTTCGATACTTTCGTACCATGAGAAATGATATGAAATGACAATTGGTGGTGCATGGAAATATGACGAACGACAACGTAAGTTGGGAAGTTCGTAAAATTTTTAAAGTAAAAATCGACTTTTGAAAAGTTGAGTAAAAATCGCACTTTTTCACTATAAGGTTCAGTGCGTAAGAGCCGGCGTCGCCGACCATTTGGACGGCCGTTCGGTATCTATATGGGAGACGACGGTCCGAACATACCGGACGATGGGGCAGCGTCGTTCTCCGCCATAAGTTACCGCGGGTCAAACAGACCCAATATACGTATAAGCGGAACTTTGGCAAGTACGAATAATCGTTGCTAAAATGCATCGATCTGACATAAACTAGAATTATGTTCAAAGTAAAATTAATGAAATTTTACACGAACTGTGAAGGTGTCCTAAGGCAAAATTTCTCTCGTACGAAAGACTAAGTATTTTTACTTCGATACTTTCGTACCATGAGAAATGATATGAAATGGCAATTGGTGGTGCATGGAAATATGACGAACGACAACGTAAGTTGGGAAGTTCGTAAAATTTTTAAAGTAAAAATCGACTTTTGAAAAGTTGAGCAAAAATCGCACTTTTTCACTATAAGGTTCAGTGCGTAAGAGCCGGCGTCGCCGACCATTTGGACGGCCGTTCGGTATCTATATGGGAGACGACGGTCCGAACATGCCGGACGATGGGGCAGCGTCGCTCTCCGCCAAATGTTACCGCGGGTTGAAAAGGACCCAAAGTGTGGTAAAAAGCAGAACTGTGGCGAATGACGAGAAGTAACTGATGTTAAAATACATCGAATAATACATGCTAAGATTACGTCCCCAAAATAAAGTTATATAAAATTTTGCAAAGCAAAATAGAGGTGTCCTAAGCAAAAATGTGTCTGCCGTATGGAAAAAAGGCAAAGTTTATAGAAATTTTTCTGGACTTCGGCACGAGACACACGAGATATATACTTAGATCGTACTAATAAAGAGAGAGGTGTTCTGAGGAAGGCCAGACACCTCTCGTACGAATGCGAGATACATGTTTATTTCGCGACTTCGTACAACTTTGTGAGAATTAAAGAACGAAGGTTGAGATATGCGACTCGCACAACAAGATGTGGACGACGAACATCTGCGAAAGCAACGAAACGCAAAGTTTCTAATACAAGAAGTGTCAGAAATATATGATCTCTCCGTGGTCTATCCTCAGTATCTATGTCCACGATGTTACAGTGGAACATTACGATTTGAGGAGAAAGGCCCCTAATAAAAGTGTTGGAGAGATCAAATTAATTATAAGTTTGAGAGTGTGAATGAGGTTTTAACATCACACTTATAAATTATATTATATTATAATATTAATATAATAAATAATAGTTGATTATATTATTAGACATAATAATATATATATTATATAGAGAGCGAAAGTGTGAAGAAAAGGGTGAAGAAGGGGGGGGAAAGGCAAGGAAAGTAAGTGAGAGGAGAGGAAAAAAAAATTTTTTTTTTGTTCCTCGTTCGCGCGAAGCGCGAAGAAAATTTTTTGAAAGCAATACGCCGTTGGACTTAGAAAAAAAATAGAAAGGCACGCGCGCGCGCGTAGAGAAAAAAATAAAGCCATGAGCGCCGGCGGACTTAAAAAAATAAATCTCATAACGCGGCTGAGACTTCGAAAATGCTAAGTACTACACGGTCGGATGTTAGAAAGACGGAAAGCAATACGCGGCCAGGACATTGAAAATGAGAAAGCAATACGCGGCCAGGACTTTGGAAATGAGAAAGCAATACGCGGCCAGGACTTTGGAAATGAGAAAGCAATACGCGGCCAGGACTTTGGAAATGAGAAAGCAATACGCGGCCAGGACTATGGAAATGAGAAAGCAATACGCGGCCAGGACTTTGGAAATGAGAAAGCAATACGCGGCCAGGACTTAGAAAATGTAAACGACGCACCGAACCGACTATGCGGAACGGAGTTTCGTCGATAACTCGAACAATTGCGCACCCGAACGTGCCAAACTGGTACAGGAATGCTAGAAATACGTTACTTTATCTATTCTAAGCATTAATTCAATAGGTTGTCAGTAGCCGATCCACCGAACCGACTATGCCCGGGGGACATAGTCGCGGTTGCGCTCCGTACCGAACCGACTAAGCGGAACGGAGTTTCGTCGATAATTTCTACCATTTTGAATTCGAACGTACAAAAACGTTATGGGGGGAAATAGAAATCCGTTACAGTATCGATTCTAAGTGTTTCTTCTATGCGTTGTCAGTCATCGGTTCACCGAACCGACTAAGCGGAACGGAATTTTATCGATAATATCTACAATAGTGGATCCGAACGTGCCAAAACGGTATAGGAATGCTAGAAATACGTTACTGCATCGATTCTGAGCATTAATTCAATAGGTTGTCAGTAGCCGATCCACCGAACCGACTATGCCGGGGGGACATAGTCGCGGTTGCGCTCCGTACCGAACCGACTAAGCGGAACGGAGTTTCGTCGATAATTTCTACCATTTTGAATTCGAACGTACAAAAACGTTATGGGGGGAAATAGAAATCCGTTACAGTATCGATTCTAAGTGTTTCTTCTATGCGTTGTCAGTCATCGGTTCACCGAACCGACTAAGCGGAACGGAATTTTATCGATAATATCTACAATAGTGGATCCGAACGTGCCAAAACGGTATAGGAATGCTAGAAATACGTTACTGCATCGATTCTGAGCATTAATTCAATAGGTTGTCAGTAGCCGATCCACTGAACCGACTATGCCGGGGGGACATAGTCGCGGTTGCGCTCCGTACCGAACCGACTAAGCGGAACGGAGTTTCGTCGATAATTTCTACCATTTTGAATTCGAACGTACAAAAACGTTATGGCGGTAATAGAAATCCGTTACAGTATCGATACTGAGTGATTTTTCTATGCGTTGTCGGTCATCGGTTCACCGAACCGACTAAGCGGAACGGAGTTTTGTCGATAATATGTACAATAGTGGATCCGAACGTGCCAAAACGGTATAGGAATGCTAGAAATACGTTACTGCATCGATTCTGAGCATTAATTCAATAGGTTGTCAGTAGCCGATCCACCGAACCGACTATGCCGGGGGGACATCGTCGCGGTTGCGCTCCGTACCGAACCGACTAAGCGGAACGGAGTTTCGTCGATAATTTCTACCATTTTGAATTCGAACGTACAAAAACGTTATGGCGGTAATAGAAATCTGTTACAGTATCGATACTGAGTGATTTTTCTATGCGTTGTCGGTCATCGGTTCACCGAACCGACTAAGCGGAACGGAGTTTTATCGATAATATCTACAATAGTGCATCCGAACGTGCCAAAACGGTATAGGGACACTAGAAATACGTTACTTTATCTATTCTAAGCAATAATTCAATAGGTTGTCAGTAGCCGATCCACCGAACCGACTATGCCGGAGGGACTTGGTCGCACTCGGACGGTCCACCGAACCGACTATGCGGAACAGAGTTTCGTGGATGATTTCTACGATATTGAATTCGGACGTACCAAAACGTTCTAGCGGCAATAGAAATCGGCTACGGCATCGATTCTAAGTGTTTTTTATATGCGTTGTCAGTCATCGGTTCACCGAACCGACTATGCGGAACGATGTTTCTCCGTTAATTTCGACATTTATGAATCCGAACGTGCCGAAACGGTATAGCGGTGCTAGATATACGTTACTTTATTGGTTTTGAGCAATTTTTATATAGGTTGTCAATCATCGTTTCACCGAACCGACAATGCGGAATGAAAAAATTTCGATAATTACGTTAATAATGAATCCGAACGTGCCAAAGTGGTATAAATGTTCTAGCAATACGTTATTCTATAGGTTTTGATCGTTTTTTATATATGTTGTCAGTCATCGTTTCACCGAACCGACTATGCCGGAAGGACTTGGTCGTGCTCGGACGGCCCACCGAACCGACTATGCGGAACGAAAAATTTTCAATAATTTTGTTATTTATTAATCCGAACGTGTCAAAGCGGTATAAATCTTCTAGTCATACGATATTCGATAGGTTTTAATCGTTTTTATTATAGGTTGTCAGTCATCGTTTCACCGAACCGACTATGCGGAATGAAAAATTTTCGATAATTTCGTTAATTATGTATCCGAAAGTGCCGAAACGGTATATCGGTGCTAGAAATACGTTACTTTATCGGTTATGAACAATTTTTATACAGGTTGTCAATCATCGTTTCACCGAACCGACTATGCGGAACGAATAATTCTCAATAATTTTGTTATTTATGAATCCGAACGTGCCAAAGTTGTATAAAGACACTAGAAATACGTTACTTTATCTATTCTAAGCAATAATTCAATAGGTTGTCAGTAGCCGATCCACCGAACCGACTATGCCGGAGGGACTTGGTCGCACTCGGACGGTCCACCGAACCGACTATGCGGAACAGAGTTTCGTGGATGATTTCTACGATATTGAATTCGGACGTACCAAAACGTTCTAGCGGCAATAGAAATCGGCTACGGCATCGATTCTAAGTGTTTTTTATATGCGTTGTCAGTCATCGGTTCACCGAACCGACTATGCGGAACGATGTTTCTCCGTTAATTTCGACATTTATGAATCCGAACGTGCCGAAACGGTATAGCGGTGCTAGATATACGTTACTTTATTGGTTTTGAGCAATTTTTATATAGGTTGTCAATCATCGTTTCACCGAACCGACAATGCGGAATGAAAAAATTTCGATAATTACGTTAATAATGAATCCGAACGTGCCAAAGTGGTATAAATGTTCTAGCAATACGTTATTCTATAGGTTTTGATCGTTTTTTATATATGTTGTCAGTCATCGTTTCACCGAACCGACTATGCCGGAAGGACTTGGTCGTGCTCGGACGGCCCACCGAACCGACTATGCGGAACGAAAAATTTTCAATAATTTTGTTATTTATTAATCCGAACGTGTCAAAGCGGTATAAATCTTCTAGTCATACGATATTCGATAGGTTTTAATCGTTTTTATTATAGGTTGTCAGTCATCGTTTCACCGAACCGACTATGCGGAATGAAAAATTTTCGATAATTTCGTTAATTATGTATCCGAAAGTGCCGAAACGGTATATCGGTGCTAGAAATACGTTACTTTATCGGTTATGAACAATTTTTATACAGGTTGTCAATCATCGTTTCACCGAACCGACTATGCGGAACGAATAATTCTCAATAATTTTGTTATTTATGAATCCGAACGTGCCAAAGTTGTATAAACGTTCTAGTAATACGTTATTCTATTGGTTTTAATCGTTCTTAGTATAGGTTGTCAGTCATCGTTTCACCGAACCGACTATGCCGGACGGACTTGGTCGTGCTCGGACGGCCCACCGAACCGACTATGCGGAACGAATAATTTTCAATAATTTTGTTATTTATTAATCCGAACGTGTCAAAGCGGTATAAATCTTCTAGTCATACGATATTCGATAGGTTTTAATCGTTTTTATTATAGGTTGTCAGTCATCGTTTCACCGAACCGACTATGCGGAATGAAAAATTTTCGATAATTTCGTTAATTATGTATCCGAAAGTGCCGAAACGGTATATCGGTGCTAGAAATACGTTACTTTATCGGTTATGAACAATTTTTATACAGGTTGTCAATCATCGTTTCACCGAACCGACTATGCGGAACGAATAATTCTCAATAATTTTGTTATTTATGAATCCGAACGTGCCAAAGTTGTATAAACGTTCTAGTAATACGTTATTCTATTGGTTTTAATCGTTCTTAGTATAGGTTGTCAGTCATCGTTTCACCGAACCGACTATGCCGGACGGACTTGGTCGTGCTCGGACGGCCCACCGAACCGACTATGCGGAACGAATAATTTTCAATAATTTTGTTATTTATTAATCCGAACGTGTCAAAGCGGTATAAATCTTCTAGTCATACGATATTCGATAGGTTTTAATCGTTTTTATTATAGGTTGTCAGTCATCGTTTCACCGAACCGACTATGCGGAATGAAAAATTTTCGATAATTTCGTTAATTATGTATCCGAAAGTGCCGAAACGGTATATCGGTGCTAGAAATACGTTACTTTATCGGTTATGAACAATTTTTATACAGGTTGTCAATCATCGTTTCACCGAACCGACTATGCGGAACGAATAATTCTCAATAATTTTGTTATTTATGAATCCGAACGTGCCAAAGTTGTATAAACGTTCTAGTAATACGTTATTCTATTGGTTTTAATCGTTCTTAGTATAGGTTGTCAGTCATCGTTTCACCGAACCGACTATGCCGGACGGACTTGGTCGTGCTCGGACGGCCCACCGAACCGACTATGCGGAACGAATAATTTTCAATAATTTTGTTATTTATTAATCCGAACGTGTCAAAGCGGTATAAATCTTCTAGTCATACGATATTCGATAGGTTTTAATCGTTTTTATTATAGGTTGTCAGTCATCGTTTCACCGAACCGACTATGCGGAATGAAAAATTTTCGATAATTTCGTTAATTATGTATCCGAAAGTGCCGAAACGGTATATCGGTGCTAGAAATACGTTACTTTATCGGTTATGAACAATTTTTATACAGGTTGTCAATCATCGTTTCACCGAACCGACTATGCGGAACGAATAATTCTCAATAATTTTGTTATTTATGAATCCGAACGTGCCAAAGTTGTATAAACGTTCTAGTAATACGTTATTCTATTGGTTTTAATCGTTCTTAGTATAGGTTGTCAGTCATCGTTTCACCGAACCGACTATGCCGGACGGACTTGGTCGTGCTCGGACGGCCCACCGAACCGACTATGCGGAACGAATAATTTTCAATAATTTTGTTATTTATTAATCCGAACGTGTCAAAGCGGTATAAATCTTCTAGTCATACGATATTCGATAGGTTTTAATCGTTTTTATTATAGGTTGTCAGTCATCGTTTCACCGAACCGACTATGCGGAATGAAAAATTTTCGATAATTTCGTTAATTATGTATCCGAAAGTGCCGAAACGGTATATCGGTGCTAGAAATACGTTACTTTATCGGTTATGAACAATTTTTATACAGGTTGTCAATCATCGTTTCACCGAACCGACTATGCGGAACGAATAATTCTCAATAATTTTGTTATTTATGAATCCGAACGTGCCAAAGTTGTATAAACGTTCTAGTAATACGTTATTCTATTGGTTTTAATCGTTCTTAGTATAGGTTGTCAGTCATCGTTTCACCGAACCGACTATGCCGGACGGACTTGGTCGTGCTCGGACGGCCCACCGAACCGACTATGCGGAACGAATAATTTTCAATAATTTTGTTATTTATGAATCCGAACGTGTCAAAGCGGTATAAATCTTCTAGTCATACGATATTCGATAGGTTTTAATCGTTTTTATTATAGGTTGTCAGTCATCGTTTCACCGAACCGACTATGCGGAATGAAAAATTTTCGATAATTTCGTTAATTATGTATCCGAAAGTGCCGAAACGGTATATCGGTGCTAGAAATACGTTACTTTATCGGTTATGAACAATTTTTATACAGGTTGTCAATCATCGTTTCACCGAACCGACTATGCGGAACGAATAATTCTCAATAATTTTGTTATTTATGAATCCGAACGTGCCAAAGTTGTATAAACGTTCTAGTAATACGTTATTCTATTGGTTTTAATCGTTCTTAGTATAGGTTGTCAGTCATCGTTTCACCGAACCGACTATGCCGGACGGACTTGGTCGTGCTCGGACGGCCCACCGAACCGACTATGCGGAACGAATAATTTTCAATAATTTTGTTATTTATGAATCCGAACGTGCAAAAATTGTATAAATGTTCCAGTAATACGTTATTCTATAGGTTTTAATCGTTTTTAATATAGGTTGTCAGTCATCGTTTCACCGAACCGACTATGCGGAACGAATAATTTTCAATAATTTTGTTATTTATGAATCCGAACGTGCAAAAATTGTATAAATGTTCCAGTAATACGTTATTCTATAGGTTTTAATCGTTTTTAATATAGGTTGTCAGTCATCGTTTCACCGAACCGACTATGCGGAACGAATAATTTTCAATAATTTTGTTATTTATGAATCCGAACGTGCAAAAATTGTATAAATGTTCCAGTAATACGTTATTCTATAGGTTTTAATCGTTTTTAATATAGGTTGTCAGTCATCGTTTCACCGAACCGACTATGCGGAACGAATAATTTTCAATAATTTTGTTATTTATGAATCCGAACGTGCAAAAATTGTATAAATGTTCCAGTAATACGTTATTCTATAGGTTTTAATCGTTTTTAATATAGGTTGTCAGTCATCGTTTCACCGAACCGACTATGCGGAACGAATAATTTTCAATAATTTTGTTATTTATGAATCCGAACGTGCAAAAATTGTATAAATGTTCCAGTAATACGTTATTCTATAGGTTTTAATCGTTTTTAATATAGGTTGTCAGTCATCGTTTCACCGAACCGACTATGCGGAACGAATAATTTTCAATAATTTTGTTATTTATGAATCCGAACGTGCAAAAATTGTATAAATGTTCCAGTAATACGTTATTCTATAGGTTTTAATCGTTTTTAATATAGGTTGTCAGTCATCGTTTCACCGAACCGACTATGCGGAACGAATAATTCTCAATAATTTTGTTATTTATGAATCCGAGCGTGCCGAGGTGGTAGAAATGTTCCAGTAATACGTTATTCTATAGGTTTTAATCGTTTTTAATATAGGTTGTCAGTCATCGTTTCACCGAACCGACTATGCCGGAAGGACTTGGTCCCGGTCGGACGGCCTACCGAACCGACTATGCGGAACGAAAAATTTTCAATAATTTTGTTATTTATGAATCCGAACGTGCCAAAATTGTATAAATGTTCTAGTGATACGTTATTCTATACGTTATAATCATTTTTAATATAGGTTGTCAGTCACCGTTTCACCGAACCGACTATGCGCAATGAAAAATTTTCGATAATTTCGTTAATCATGAATAGGAACGTGCCAAAATGGTATAAATGTTCTAGTAGTGCGTTATTCTATACGTTTTAATCATTTTTAATATAGGTTGTCAGTCACCTTTTCATCGAACCGACAATGCGCAATGAAAAATTTTCGATAATTTCGTTAATTATGAATCCGAACGTGCCAAAATGGTATAAATGTTCTAGTGATACGTTATTCTATAGGTTTTAATCGTTTTTTATATAGGTTGTCAGTCGTCGATTCACCGAACCGACTATGCCGGTGGGACATTGTCTCGCATCAGACGGTCCACCGAACCGACTATGCGGAACGAAAAATTTTCAATAATTTTGTTATTTATGAATCCGAACGTGCCAAAATTGTATAAATGTTCTAGTAATACGTTATTCTATTGGTTTTAATCGTTTTTTATATAGGTTGTCAGTCATCGTTTCACCGAACCGACTATGCGGAACGAAAAATTTTGGATAATTTCGTTAATTATGAATCCGAACGTGCCAAAATGGTATAAATGTTCTAGTAGTGCGTTATTCTATACGTTTTAATCATTTTTAATATAGGTTGTCAGTCACCTTTTCACCGAACCGACTATGCGCAATGAAAAATTTTCAATAATTTTGTTATTTATGAATCCGAACGTGCCAAAATTGTATAAATGTTCTAGTAATACGTTATTCTATTGGTTTTAATCGTTTTTTATATAGGTTGTCAGTCATCGTTTCACCGAACCGACTATGCGGAACGAAAAATTTTGGATAATTTCGTTAATTATGAATCCGAACGTGCCAAAATGGTATAAATGTTCTAGTAGTGCGTTATTCTATACGTTTTAATCATTTTTAATATAGGTTGTCAGTCACCTTTTCATCGAACCGACAATGCGCAATGAAAAATTTTCGATAATTTCGTTAATTATGAATCCGAACGTGCCAAAATGGTATAAATGTTCTAGTGATACGTTATTCTATAGGTTTTAATCGTTTTTTATATAGGTTGTCAGTCGTCGATTCACCGAACCGACTATGCCGGTGGGACATTGTCTCGCATCAGACGGTCCACCGAACCGACTATGCGGAACGAAAAATTTTCAATAATTTTGTTATTTATGAATCCGAACGTGCCAAAATTGTATAAATGTTCTAGTAATACGTTATTCTATTGGTTTTAATCGTTTTTTATATAGGTTGTCAGTCATCGTTTCACCGAACCGACTATGCGGAACGAAAAATTTTGGATAATTTCGTTAATTATGAATCCGAACGTGCCAAAATGGTATAAATGTTCTAGTAGTGCGTTATTCTATACGTTTTAATCATTTTTAATATAGGTTGTCAGTCACCTTTTCACCGAACCGACTATGCGCAATGAAAAATTTTCGATAATTTCGTTAATTATGAATCCGAACGTGCCAAAATGGTATAAATGTTCTAGTGATACGTTATTCTATAGGTTTTAATCGTTTTTTATATAGGTTGTCAGTCGTCGATTCACCGAACCGACTATGCCGGAGGGACTTTGGTACGTTCGGACTCGGCACCGAACCGACTATGCGGAGAGATTTTTGCTCAATTTTTTGAAAAAATATAAATATTTTCTCGATTCTTGTATGTTATTTGGACGTATACTGTTATTTGTTACTCGTTTATTACGTTAGAAATTCGTTTGGTATTTATTTTGGCGAGAAAAGGAAAAAAAATTTTTTTTCGATTAATTTTGTCATTAAATTTCGTAAAATAATTGTTAAAACATCGTCCGTATACTTTTTAGCGTGTTTGACAACTTTTTGAAAAATCGATTTTTTCGCGCTAAGTTTTACCGCACTTTCGAATTGGCACGTTCGGATCGCGCGTTAGCATCGTAAGCGCCCGTGCGTAACGGCCGGCGTCGCCGACCATCCGGCCGGCCGTTCGGTACCTATAAGGAGACGTTCGGTCCGATCGTACCAGACGGAACAGAGTCGGGCGCGTGGCTATTCTATGACCTCGGTTGAGAACTAGTCCACCGCTCCTCGTGCGTAACTTCGTGTTGCCTCGACTGTTCGTGTTCTCGGTATCGATGCAGGATTTTCTCCACACTGCATTGTCGCGTGTCGGCGTCTAAGACCAAATGGCACATATGCGACGAACCTTTAACATGAGGCTGGTGACTCGTATGCACTTTGGTGTGTACGTTGTACTGACTCAAGCGGCACAGGCTACTAAAAATTAAAAAGGGATAGAATAAAACCGACCGTTCTAAAACGGGCCAAAAAAGGTTTTATAAAATTTATTTTAAAAATGAATTAGATAGTGGTGTTGAACGAACTTGTTCGTTACAACGCCTTCAGTCGAGAGGCTAAAAAATTTTGAAACGGAATATTTATTCCGAAATTCAGAAATGATATTACGTCCCCTTAATGTTTTGTGCGTCTCGAACGCCTAAATATTTTCTCGATGCGCGAGAAAACTTCTTCTTCGCGGAGAGTTTTTCGGTACGATGAAGTAAAATATTAAATAAATGCTTCACTATACGTACAGCGCAGAGATATTGAAACGAAATAATATGTAACTATGACTCGTAAAAACGGTTTCTGAAATGGAAACTTCTTCCAAAGTGAAGAGTTTTCGGTACGGGTGATTTCTCGATATTACATCGAGTTTTCGCTTATACGTACAAAAAATATTATTACGGTGTGTATCGTAACTATGACACGAAATTTTGAGAGAGAGAAAATAAAAATTTGGGTGGATTTGTAAGAATCGATGTGCCCAGCGCGAGCTAAAATTCTCTGTGTACGTGCTTGCTCCGATTTGTTTTTTTCGAACAGCATGTCCGTTGTACGCGCTATCACGGTACGTTCAGCACGCCACTTGTACGCGCTAACCTTTATCGGTGTGTCTTAAATAAAATACCAAAGAGAGTTGAAAGGAGAGAATAGAAGAGAGAGTTTGGAGGAACAAAAATTTAATATGACTGAAAAACACATGAGAGAAGAACCAAATAAAAAAAGGGAACGTTTAAGCTGATATTGGTTCATCACAAAAAAATGGTATTTATGAAAAAGGCGGAAAGAACACCGATATTGTGGAGGTTCAATACGGAGCGTGTGTGGTTTACGTGCTTATACCGTTTCGATGTAAAGCGTGAAAGCGGGTGTACGTGCTTCCAAAATTTCAACGGATACACACTTTCCGGCACGGAGAGAGTTTTAGCGGGATTTTCTTTTACGCGCTTCTTCGATATCCACGACGAAAAGAGAGACTAAAAACGGAGGTTTCGTATCGATATATGCCTAGCGCGAGCTACCTTTGTACGTGCTTCCTCTTGTTCGTTTTTCGAACAGCATGTCCGTTGTACGCGCTATCACGGTACGTTCAGCACGCCACTGTACGCGCTAACCTTTATCGGTGTGTCTTAAATAAAATACCAAAGAGAGTGAAAGGAGAGAGAATAGAGAGAGTTTGGAGGAACAACAATTTTTAATATGACTGAAACACATGAGAGGAGAGAGAAGAACCAAATAAAAAAGGAACGTTTAAGCTGATATTGGTTCATTGCAAAAAATGGTATTTATGAAAAAAGGCGAAAGAACACCGATATTGTGGAGGTTCAATACGAGCGAGCGTGTGTGGTTTACGTGCTTATACCGTTTCGATGCAAAGCGTGAAATGAAAAGCGGTGTTACGTGCTTCTAAAACTTTTCAACGAGAAATCTTTCTGGCACGAAAGGATTTGCATTTTTTTACGCGCTTTATCGATACAAAATAAGAGAAAGAGACCCCCGTGGAGGAACGAAACGTTTATATCGACACGGTTTCGATTCGTTTCGACGAACAGCATGTCCGCTGTACGCGCCATAGCGTATTGTCCAGCGTGATCCGCTATACGCGCTATTTCGGTGTTGTGTCGTTAAACGAAATATTGTATATCA
This sequence comes from Megachile rotundata, assembly GCF_050947335.1. Taxonomy (NCBI): domain Eukaryota; kingdom Metazoa; phylum Arthropoda; class Insecta; order Hymenoptera; family Megachilidae; genus Megachile; species Megachile rotundata. The sequence goes on from NW_027473819.1 coordinate 87,070, forward strand.
AAGACTTATAATATAACTTCACGTAATATAAATAATATTACGAACCAGAAAAGGAAACGGGCAAAAAGAGGAGAGCTGCAAATTGGTTCGTGTACAAAAAGTTGTACAAAAATAATCATAAAAGAAAAGGGAACGTTTAAGCTGAAAAACTGAAATAAACGAACACAACGTCCAGCGTGCTTGTTACGCGCTTACACCGAATGGGGATCGATTAATTCGTTCCGAGCGTGTGCGGTTTACGCGCTTCTTACGTTTCGACGAACGGCGTGAAAGCGGTGTGTACGTGCTTTCAAAACTTTTTTGAACCGGAGAGAATATTATTCTTCGGCATTACTACGTCGATATGCGTTTCTTCGAATCTCCGGCATTGAGGTTGTGGAGGATTCGTAATAAAATCGAAACGAGAGAGAGAGAGAGAGAGAGAGAAAAGG
>NW_027473819.1:90000-92500 GCF_050947335.1 Megachile rotundata
ATGCGGAGAGATATTACGGTTACGTGTAGGAGGTCGCTTTGGTTCTCATCGTCGATACTCCCGTCCGTATTTCGTATCCGCCGACGCGTTTCGTACGAACAAGCGCTAACGTTAAATAAAGTTTAAAAAATGAGAGAGCAACGCCGTTTCATGTCGAACGCTGTAAATAGAAAGAACGAAAGTTTACCGACGAAAGAAAATCGAGAGTTTCCTCTCTATCTTCTCGGCTCTTCTTTCCGTAGCGTATAAGAAAGGTTTCGACTCTCCCGGGACGTCGTTTACTTCTTATTAACGGGTACCGCACGATCCTTCGATAAATACAAAAAGTCGTCGTAACAAGAATGTTCAACTTGAACACGAAGGAAAATCCCGAACATTCTCATATAAAAATATATCTATACATAAATGAATCTGTCGCGAATTTTACCGGCAGAAGGTTCGTTATGTAAAAAATGGATCGTATGCATGGTGTACCCGTTCGTTGCGACGTCTGAGTTAAAAGGAGGAGAGAATCGAAATTGTTAAATAGATACGCGCCAGGAAAGCGGAGAGATTTCGGAGAAGTAAGGAAGAGGTGAAGGTTATAAGAATCTCGAAATATTCTTATCGGACTTTCCTTTCTATAATTTTTATTCTTGATTCGTGTTGCGTACTCTCTCGACCCCGTGTGAAAACACGAGAGAGAATATAAAGAAATATTTTGGGACGTTTGGTAACGAAATGCATGGGTTTGCGAAAAAAAATTGTTAAATTTCTTGTTTTTTTTTTTTCGCCCGCTTCGTGAGAGACTCTCATTTTATTTTCTTTCTCTCTATAAATTTTGTCTTTGGACCAAAGGGAACACCCCCTTTTAGCCTCTCTCTATTTCGTGTTAAACGAGAAACGAAATTTAGAGTGTGACACGGAGGCTTTCACGCGGGGGGTGTCCGGGTAACCGATGGAAATCGAACCACGAAACCGCTTCGACGAACGAAGTCGCAACTTCACGAGAGTCCGCCTGCTTACGACGGACGATATGGTAACGTATCGCTTTACGGACCGGCTGAGAAGCGAAAACGATAGCGTAGTCTCCTTCGTTGGTAGACCGATCTGACGCCGGCCATGGAGTGTCCGTATTGAATCTCGCGATACCGCCAAGACGTCCAATATATGTAAGCAGCGAGCAGGAGACTCTGTGTTACGCGCGACAGCGCGTTTCGTATTTTCCACGGTTTTTGAATGACTTTACCACCCGGAACGGACTGAAAACTCGCCGCACGAAGAGAAATGCGTCACAGAGCGTTGTTTCATCGGCGGTTCTGTAGTTTTATACGGTCCTTTACCCGTCCATGGACGTTATCGTGTCGTCTTAATCATCAATCAGCTCGGGTAAATCTGTGAACAGAGCTATGACGGGACGACGTCCGAATACCGATACTCGATCTTGCGCTTGGATTGGAGTTAGTATTCTATGGACAATCGAACGAATTTATAAACCAGGTTAAATAAATCACGTACATACTGGTTTTCAGACGCTGAGTTGTTAAATATGAACAAAAATTTTTATACGATTACCCTGAACGGTGGATCACTTGGCTCGTGGGTCGATGAAGAACGCAGCTAATTGCGCGTCAACGTGTGAACTGCAGGACACATGAACATCGACATTTCGAACGCACATTGCGGTCCACGGATACAATTCCTGGACCACGCCTGGCTGAGGGTCGTTTATATAACTAAAGACTGCTTGCGTTTGCCTTTAGCAGCAAAAGGTTTTCTCTTCATTGTTAAATTTTTTTCGGTACCGCTCGTCGTTCGACTAGATAAAACGAAACTGTTAAACGCCGAAAAGTCGAACGTTTCGGAGCGGGATCCGATGGTCGAACGCGAGAGAGAGAACAACTTGCGAAATTGGCGAAAACGTACGAGCGATGGTTGGACATTTCGTCGGCGTTTGACGCGGAGAATGTTAAATGGAACGTTCGTGTCTCGCCCTCTCTTTGCTAGTGTTCATTTTTTTCACAGGCGACAGAAGAACATTTTCGTATATCTCGCAATTCTTAGTTTTTAGGATCTTCTCGGCGGAATGCGCTTATCTCGGCTTGCGTGAGTCGTGGTTTCTAGTTAAACCCCTAAAAGAGACCATATACGACCGCCCGTGAAAGAGCGCTCCCGAGTCGAAAACACCTAACTACAGAAGGATATTTAGACGAGAGAGAAAATGATTCTTCGCCCTGCGAGAGAATTGTTAGACACCAATTGAAGGAAGCAAGCCGAGAGTAGAGCGTGTTTACGGCGTTTCTCCGCGCTCCCGACGTTGTCTGAAATGATTGTCGAATTTTTTTTTCGACGGTGCGAAAGTTTATACAACGAGGGGAAAAGTTAAAAATAAACGTGCGACGGAAGCTCTTTCACGGTTAAATTATTACGAGATCGTAGCTTCGCCACGTTTTTTTTAACATTTACAAGCGCAGATCGCTTCGTTGTCGTTGATTAGAAGCGGAAGACCGCGCGATCCCAA
>NW_027473819.1:100000-115000 GCF_050947335.1 Megachile rotundata
CTCTAACGAGTCCAATCGTTTTTGGAATGGGTTGTCAGTCATAGTTTGACCGAACCGACTATGCCGGTGGGACTTAGTCGTGCACGAACTCACCGCTGAACCGACTATGCGGAACGATTTATTATTAATAACATCCTCATTTATGAATCCGAACGTGCCAAAACCATATAGGAGTATTAAGAATACAATGCTCTAACAGGTCTGATCATTATTTTAATGGGTTATCAGTCATTGTTTCACCGAACCGACTATGCGGAGCGATTTCTTATTAATAACATCCTCATTTATGAATCCGAACGTGCCAAAACCATATAGGAGTACTAAGAGTACACTGCTCTAACGAGTCCAATCGTTTTTGGAATGGGTTGTCAGTCATAGTTTGACCGAACCGACTATGCCGGTGGGACTTAGTCGTGCACGAACTCACCGCTGAACCGACTATGCGGAACGATTTATTATTAATAACTTCCTCATTTATGAATCCGAACGTACCAAAACCATATAGGAGTACTAAGAATACACTGCTCTAACGAGTCCAATCGTTTTTGGAATGGGTTGTCAGTCATAGTTTGACCGAACCGACTATGCCGGTGGGACTTAGTCGTGCACGAACTCACCGCTGAACCGACTATGCGGAACGATTTATTATTAATAACATCCTCATTTATGAATCCGAACGTGCCAAAACCATATAGGAGTATTAAGAATACAATGCTCTAACAGGTCTGATCATTATTTTAATGGGTTATCAGTCATTGTTTCACCGAACCGACTATGCGGAGCGATTTCTTATTAATAACATCCTCATTTATGAATCCGAACGTGCCAAAACCATATAGGAGTACTAAGAGTATACTGCTCTAACGAGTCCAATCGTTTTTGGAATGGGTTGTCAGTCATAGTTTGACCGAACCGACTATGCCGGTGGGACTTAGTCGTGCACGAACTCACCGCTGAACCGACTATGCGGAACGATTTATTATTAATAACTTCCTCATTTATGAATCCGAACGTACCAAAACCATATAGGAGTACTAAGAATACACTGCTCTAACGAGTCCAATCGTTTTTGGAATGGGTTGTCAGTCATAGTTTGACCGAACCGACTATGCCGGTGGGACTTAGTCGTGCACGAACTCACCGCTGAACCGACTATGCGGAACGATTTATTATTAATAACATCCTCATTTATGAATCCGAACGTGCCAAAACCATATAGGAGTATTAAGAATACAATGCTCTAACAGGTCTGATCATTATTTTAATGGGTTATCAGTCATTGTTTCACCGAACCGACTATGCGGAGCGATTTCTTATTAATAACATCCTCATTTATGAATCCGAACGTGCCAAAACCATATAGGAGTACTAAGAGTACACTGCTCTAACGAGTCCAATCGTTTTTGGAATGGGTTGTCAGTCATAGTTTGACCGAACCGACTATGCCGGTGGGACTTAGTCGTGCACGAACTCACCGCTGAACCGACTATGCGGAACGATTTATTATTAATAACTTCCTCATTTATGAATCCGAACGTACCAAAACCATATAGGAGTACTAAGAATACACTGCTCTAACGAGTCCAATCGTTTTTGGAATGGGTTGTCAGTCATAGTTTGACCGAACCGACTATGCCGGTGGGACTTAGTCGTGCACGAACTCACCGCTGAACCGACTATGCGGAACGATTTATTATTAATAACATCCTCATTTATGAATCCGAACGTGCCAAAACCATATAGGAGTATTAAGAATACAATGCTCTAACAGGTCTGATCATTATTTTAATGGGTTATCAGTCATTGTTTCACCGAACCGACTATGCGGAGCGATTTCTTATTAATAACATCCTCATTTATGAATCCGAACGTGCCAAAACCATATAGGAGTACTAAGAGTACACTGCTCTAACGAGTCCAATCGTTTTTGGAATGGGTTGTCAGTCATAGTTTGACCGAACCGACTATGCCGGTGGGACTTAGTCGTGCACGAACTCACCGCTGAACCGACTATGCGGAACGATTTATTATTAATAACTTCCTCATTTATGAATCCGAACGTACCAAAACCATATAGGAGTACTAAGAATACACTGCTCTAACGAGTCCAATCGTTTTTGGAATGGGTTGTCAGTCATAGTTTGACCGAACCGACTATGCCGGTGGGACTTAGTCGTGCACGAACTCACCGCTGAACCGACTATGCGGAACGATTTATTATTAATAACATCCTCATTTATGAATCCGAACGTGCCAAAACCATATAGGAGTATTAAGAATACAATGCTCTAACAGGTCTGATCATTATTTTAATGGGTTATCAGTCATTGTTTCACCGAACCGACTATGCGGAGCGATTTCTTATTAATAACATCCTCATTTATGAATCCGAACGTGCCAAAACCATATAGGAGTACTAAGAGTACACTGCTCTAACGAGTCCAATCGTTTTTGGAATGGGTTGTCAGTCATAGTTTGACCGAACCGACTATGCCGGTGGGACTTAGTCGTGCACGAACTCACCGCTGAACCGACTATGCGGAACGATTTATTATTAATAACATCCTCATTTATGAATCCGAACGTGCCAAAACCATATAGGAGTATTAAGAATACAATGCTCTAACAGGTCTGATCATTATTTTAATGGGTTATCAGTCATTGTTTCACCGAACCGACTATGCGGAGCGATTTCTTATTAATAACATCCTCATTTATGAATCCGAACGTGCCAAAACCATATAGGAGTACTAAGAGTACACTGCTCTAACGAGTCCAATCGTTTTTGGAATGGGTTGTCAGTCATAGTTTGACCGAACCGACTATGCCGGTGGGACTTAGTCGTGCACGAACTCACCGCTGAACCGACTATGCGGAACGATTTATTATTAATAACTTCCTCATTTATGAATCCGAACGTGCCAAAACCATATAGGAGTACTAAGAATACAATGCTCTAACAGGTCTGATCATTATTTTAATGGGTTATCAGTCATTGTTTCACCGAACCGACTATGCGGAGCGATTTCTTATTAATAACATCCTCATTTATGAATCCGAACGTGCCAAAACCATATAGGAGTATTAAGAATACAATGCTCTAACAGGTCTGATCATTATTTTAATGGGTTATCAGTCATTGTTTCACCGAACCGACTATGCGGAACGATTTATTATTAATAACTTCCTCATTTATGAATCCGAACGTACCAAAACCATATAGGAGTACTAAGAATACAATGCTCTAACAGGTCTGATCATTATTTTAATGGGTTATCAGTCATCGTTTCACCGAACCGACTATGCGGAGCGGTTTTTTCTCAATTTCTACCGAAAAAAAAAATTTTTTATACACGAATTCATTTATCATCATTTTAAACGTGTTTTACAACTTTTTGGAAAATCGATTTTTTCACGCTAAGTTTTACCGCACTCTCGAATTGGCACGTTCGGATCGCGCGTTAGCATCGTAAGCGCCCGTGCGTAACGGCCGGCGTCGCCGACCATCCGGCCGGCCGTTCGGTACCTGTATGGGAGACGACGGTCCGAACATACCGGACGATGGGGCAGCGTCGTTCTCCGCCAAAAGTTACCGCGGGTCAAAAAGACCCAATATACGTATAAGCGGAACTTTGGCAAGTACGAATAATCGTTGCTAAAATGCATCGATCTGACATAAACTAGAATTATGTTCAAAGTAAAATTAATGAAATTTTACACGAACTGAAGGTGTCCTAAGGCAAAATTTCTCTCGTACGAAAGACTAAGTATTTTTACTTCGATACTTTCGTACCATGAGAAATGATATGAAATGGCAATTGGTGGTGCATGGAAATATGACGAACGACAACGTAAGTTGGGAAGTTCGTAAAATTTTTAAAGTAAAAATCGACTTTTGAAAAGTTGAGCAAAAATCGCACTTTTTCACTATAAGGTTCAGTGCGTAAGAGCCGGCGTCGCCGACCATTTGGACGGCCGTTCGGTATCTATATGGGAGACGACGGTCCGAACATACCGGACGATGGGGCAGCGTCGTTCTCCGCCAAAAGTTACCGCGGGTCAAAAAGACCCAATATACGTATAAGCGGAACTTTGGCAAGTACGAATAATCGTTGCTAAAATGCATCGATCTGACATAAACTAGAATTATGTTCAAAGTAAAATTAATGAAATTTTACACGAACTGAAGGTGTCCTAAGGCAAAATTTCTCTCGTACGAAAGACTAAGTATTTTTACTTCGATACTTTCGTACCATGAGAAATGATATGAAATGGCAATTGGTGGTGCATGGAAATATGACGAACGACAACGTAAGTTGGGAAGTTCGTAAAATTTTTAAAGTAAAAATCGACTTTTGAAAAGTTGAGCAAAAATCGCACTTTTTCACTATAAGGTTCAGTGCGTAAGAGCCGGCGTCGCCGACCATTTGGACGGCCGTTCGGTATCTATATGGGAGACGACGGTCCGAACATACCGGACGATGGGGCAGCGTCGTTCTCCGCCAAAAGTTACCGCGGGTCAAAAAGACCCAATATACGTATAAGCGGAACTTTGGCAAGTACGAATAATCGTTGCTAAAATGCATCGATCTGACATAAACTAGAATTATGTTCAAAGTAAAATTAATGAAATTTTACACGAACTGAAGGTGTCCTAAGGCAAAATTTCTCTCGTACGAAAGACTAAGTATTTTTACTTCGATACTTTCGTACCATGAGAAATGATATGAAATGACAATTGGTGGTGCATGGAAATATGACGAACGACAACGTAAGTTGGGAAGTTCGTAAAATTTTTAAAGTAAAAATCGACTTTTGAAAAGTTGAGTAAAAATCGCACTTTTTCACTATAAGGTTCAGTGCGTAAGAGCCGGCGTCGCCGACCATTTGGACGGCCGTTCGGTATCTATATGGGAGACGACGGTCCGAACATACCGGACGATGGGGCAGCGTCGTTCTCCGCCATAAGTTACCGCGGGTCAAACAGACCCAATATACGTATAAGCGGAACTTTGGCAAGTACGAATAATCGTTGCTAAAATGCATCGATCTGACATAAACTAGAATTATGTTCAAAGTAAAATTAATGAAATTTTACACGAACTGTGAAGGTGTCCTAAGGCAAAATTTCTCTCGTACGAAAGACTAAGTATTTTTACTTCGATACTTTCGTACCATGAGAAATGATATGAAATGGCAATTGGTGGTGCATGGAAATATGACGAACGACAACGTAAGTTGGGAAGTTCGTAAAATTTTTAAAGTAAAAATCGACTTTTGAAAAGTTGAGCAAAAATCGCACTTTTTCACTATAAGGTTCAGTGCGTAAGAGCCGGCGTCGCCGACCATTTGGACGGCCGTTCGGTATCTATATGGGAGACGACGGTCCGAACATGCCGGACGATGGGGCAGCGTCGCTCTCCGCCAAATGTTACCGCGGGTTGAAAAGGACCCAAAGTGTGGTAAAAAGCAGAACTGTGGCGAATGACGAGAAGTAACTGATGTTAAAATACATCGAATAATACATGCTAAGATTACGTCCCCAAAATAAAGTTATATAAAATTTTGCAAAGCAAAATAGAGGTGTCCTAAGCAAAAATGTGTCTGCCGTATGGAAAAAAGGCAAAGTTTATAGAAATTTTTCTGGACTTCGGCACGAGACACACGAGATATATACTTAGATCGTACTAATAAAGAGAGAGGTGTTCTGAGGAAGGCCAGACACCTCTCGTACGAATGCGAGATACATGTTTATTTCGCGACTTCGTACAACTTTGTGAGAATTAAAGAACGAAGGTTGAGATATGCGACTCGCACAACAAGATGTGGACGACGAACATCTGCGAAAGCAACGAAACGCAAAGTTTCTAATACAAGAAGTGTCAGAAATATATGATCTCTCCGTGGTCTATCCTCAGTATCTATGTCCACGATGTTACAGTGGAACATTACGATTTGAGGAGAAAGGCCCCTAATAAAAGTGTTGGAGAGATCAAATTAATTATAAGTTTGAGAGTGTGAATGAGGTTTTAACATCACACTTATAAATTATATTATATTATAATATTAATATAATAAATAATAGTTGATTATATTATTAGACATAATAATATATATATTATATAGAGAGCGAAAGTGTGAAGAAAAGGGTGAAGAAGGGGGGGGAAAGGCAAGGAAAGTAAGTGAGAGGAGAGGAAAAAAAAATTTTTTTTTTGTTCCTCGTTCGCGCGAAGCGCGAAGAAAATTTTTTGAAAGCAATACGCCGTTGGACTTAGAAAAAAAATAGAAAGGCACGCGCGCGCGCGTAGAGAAAAAAATAAAGCCATGAGCGCCGGCGGACTTAAAAAAATAAATCTCATAACGCGGCTGAGACTTCGAAAATGCTAAGTACTACACGGTCGGATGTTAGAAAGACGGAAAGCAATACGCGGCCAGGACATTGAAAATGAGAAAGCAATACGCGGCCAGGACTTTGGAAATGAGAAAGCAATACGCGGCCAGGACTTTGGAAATGAGAAAGCAATACGCGGCCAGGACTTTGGAAATGAGAAAGCAATACGCGGCCAGGACTATGGAAATGAGAAAGCAATACGCGGCCAGGACTTTGGAAATGAGAAAGCAATACGCGGCCAGGACTTAGAAAATGTAAACGACGCACCGAACCGACTATGCGGAACGGAGTTTCGTCGATAACTCGAACAATTGCGCACCCGAACGTGCCAAACTGGTACAGGAATGCTAGAAATACGTTACTTTATCTATTCTAAGCATTAATTCAATAGGTTGTCAGTAGCCGATCCACCGAACCGACTATGCCCGGGGGACATAGTCGCGGTTGCGCTCCGTACCGAACCGACTAAGCGGAACGGAGTTTCGTCGATAATTTCTACCATTTTGAATTCGAACGTACAAAAACGTTATGGGGGGAAATAGAAATCCGTTACAGTATCGATTCTAAGTGTTTCTTCTATGCGTTGTCAGTCATCGGTTCACCGAACCGACTAAGCGGAACGGAATTTTATCGATAATATCTACAATAGTGGATCCGAACGTGCCAAAACGGTATAGGAATGCTAGAAATACGTTACTGCATCGATTCTGAGCATTAATTCAATAGGTTGTCAGTAGCCGATCCACCGAACCGACTATGCCGGGGGGACATAGTCGCGGTTGCGCTCCGTACCGAACCGACTAAGCGGAACGGAGTTTCGTCGATAATTTCTACCATTTTGAATTCGAACGTACAAAAACGTTATGGGGGGAAATAGAAATCCGTTACAGTATCGATTCTAAGTGTTTCTTCTATGCGTTGTCAGTCATCGGTTCACCGAACCGACTAAGCGGAACGGAATTTTATCGATAATATCTACAATAGTGGATCCGAACGTGCCAAAACGGTATAGGAATGCTAGAAATACGTTACTGCATCGATTCTGAGCATTAATTCAATAGGTTGTCAGTAGCCGATCCACTGAACCGACTATGCCGGGGGGACATAGTCGCGGTTGCGCTCCGTACCGAACCGACTAAGCGGAACGGAGTTTCGTCGATAATTTCTACCATTTTGAATTCGAACGTACAAAAACGTTATGGCGGTAATAGAAATCCGTTACAGTATCGATACTGAGTGATTTTTCTATGCGTTGTCGGTCATCGGTTCACCGAACCGACTAAGCGGAACGGAGTTTTGTCGATAATATGTACAATAGTGGATCCGAACGTGCCAAAACGGTATAGGAATGCTAGAAATACGTTACTGCATCGATTCTGAGCATTAATTCAATAGGTTGTCAGTAGCCGATCCACCGAACCGACTATGCCGGGGGGACATCGTCGCGGTTGCGCTCCGTACCGAACCGACTAAGCGGAACGGAGTTTCGTCGATAATTTCTACCATTTTGAATTCGAACGTACAAAAACGTTATGGCGGTAATAGAAATCTGTTACAGTATCGATACTGAGTGATTTTTCTATGCGTTGTCGGTCATCGGTTCACCGAACCGACTAAGCGGAACGGAGTTTTATCGATAATATCTACAATAGTGCATCCGAACGTGCCAAAACGGTATAGGGACACTAGAAATACGTTACTTTATCTATTCTAAGCAATAATTCAATAGGTTGTCAGTAGCCGATCCACCGAACCGACTATGCCGGAGGGACTTGGTCGCACTCGGACGGTCCACCGAACCGACTATGCGGAACAGAGTTTCGTGGATGATTTCTACGATATTGAATTCGGACGTACCAAAACGTTCTAGCGGCAATAGAAATCGGCTACGGCATCGATTCTAAGTGTTTTTTATATGCGTTGTCAGTCATCGGTTCACCGAACCGACTATGCGGAACGATGTTTCTCCGTTAATTTCGACATTTATGAATCCGAACGTGCCGAAACGGTATAGCGGTGCTAGATATACGTTACTTTATTGGTTTTGAGCAATTTTTATATAGGTTGTCAATCATCGTTTCACCGAACCGACAATGCGGAATGAAAAAATTTCGATAATTACGTTAATAATGAATCCGAACGTGCCAAAGTGGTATAAATGTTCTAGCAATACGTTATTCTATAGGTTTTGATCGTTTTTTATATATGTTGTCAGTCATCGTTTCACCGAACCGACTATGCCGGAAGGACTTGGTCGTGCTCGGACGGCCCACCGAACCGACTATGCGGAACGAAAAATTTTCAATAATTTTGTTATTTATTAATCCGAACGTGTCAAAGCGGTATAAATCTTCTAGTCATACGATATTCGATAGGTTTTAATCGTTTTTATTATAGGTTGTCAGTCATCGTTTCACCGAACCGACTATGCGGAATGAAAAATTTTCGATAATTTCGTTAATTATGTATCCGAAAGTGCCGAAACGGTATATCGGTGCTAGAAATACGTTACTTTATCGGTTATGAACAATTTTTATACAGGTTGTCAATCATCGTTTCACCGAACCGACTATGCGGAACGAATAATTCTCAATAATTTTGTTATTTATGAATCCGAACGTGCCAAAGTTGTATAAACGTTCTAGTAATACGTTATTCTATTGGTTTTAATCGTTCTTAGTATAGGTTGTCAGTCATCGTTTCACCGAACCGACTATGCCGGACGGACTTGGTCGTGCTCGGACGGCCCACCGAACCGACTATGCGGAACGAATAATTTTCAATAATTTTGTTATTTATTAATCCGAACGTGTCAAAGCGGTATAAATCTTCTAGTCATACGATATTCGATAGGTTTTAATCGTTTTTATTATAGGTTGTCAGTCATCGTTTCACCGAACCGACTATGCGGAATGAAAAATTTTCGATAATTTCGTTAATTATGTATCCGAAAGTGCCGAAACGGTATATCGGTGCTAGAAATACGTTACTTTATCGGTTATGAACAATTTTTATACAGGTTGTCAATCATCGTTTCACCGAACCGACTATGCGGAACGAATAATTCTCAATAATTTTGTTATTTATGAATCCGAACGTGCCAAAGTTGTATAAACGTTCTAGTAATACGTTATTCTATTGGTTTTAATCGTTCTTAGTATAGGTTGTCAGTCATCGTTTCACCGAACCGACTATGCCGGACGGACTTGGTCGTGCTCGGACGGCCCACCGAACCGACTATGCGGAACGAATAATTTTCAATAATTTTGTTATTTATTAATCCGAACGTGTCAAAGCGGTATAAATCTTCTAGTCATACGATATTCGATAGGTTTTAATCGTTTTTATTATAGGTTGTCAGTCATCGTTTCACCGAACCGACTATGCGGAATGAAAAATTTTCGATAATTTCGTTAATTATGTATCCGAAAGTGCCGAAACGGTATATCGGTGCTAGAAATACGTTACTTTATCGGTTATGAACAATTTTTATACAGGTTGTCAATCATCGTTTCACCGAACCGACTATGCGGAACGAATAATTCTCAATAATTTTGTTATTTATGAATCCGAACGTGCCAAAGTTGTATAAACGTTCTAGTAATACGTTATTCTATTGGTTTTAATCGTTCTTAGTATAGGTTGTCAGTCATCGTTTCACCGAACCGACTATGCCGGACGGACTTGGTCGTGCTCGGACGGCCCACCGAACCGACTATGCGGAACGAATAATTTTCAATAATTTTGTTATTTATGAATCCGAACGTGTCAAAGCGGTATAAATCTTCTAGTCATACGATATTCGATAGGTTTTAATCGTTTTTATTATAGGTTGTCAGTCATCGTTTCACCGAACCGACTATGCGGAATGAAAAATTTTCGATAATTTCGTTAATTATGTATCCGAAAGTGCCGAAACGGTATATCGGTGCTAGAAATACGTTACTTTATCGGTTATGAACAATTTTTATACAGGTTGTCAATCATCGTTTCACCGAACCGACTATGCGGAACGAATAATTCTCAATAATTTTGTTATTTATGAATCCGAACGTGCCAAAGTTGTATAAACGTTCTAGTAATACGTTATTCTATTGGTTTTAATCGTTCTTAGTATAGGTTGTCAGTCATCGTTTCACCGAACCGACTATGCCGGACGGACTTGGTCGTGCTCGGACGGCCCACCGAACCGACTATGCGGAACGAATAATTTTCAATAATTTTGTTATTTATGAATCCGAACGTGCAAAAATTGTATAAATGTTCCAGTAATACGTTATTCTATAGGTTTTAATCGTTTTTAATATAGGTTGTCAGTCATCGTTTCACCGAACCGACTATGCGGAACGAATAATTTTCAATAATTTTGTTATTTATGAATCCGAACGTGCAAAAATTGTATAAATGTTCCAGTAATACGTTATTCTATAGGTTTTAATCGTTTTTAATATAGGTTGTCAGTCATCGTTTCACCGAACCGACTATGCGGAACGAATAATTTTCAATAATTTTGTTATTTATGAATCCGAACGTGCAAAAATTGTATAAATGTTCCAGTAATACGTTATTCTATAGGTTTTAATCGTTTTTAATATAGGTTGTCAGTCATCGTTTCACCGAACCGACTATGCGGAACGAATAATTTTCAATAATTTTGTTATTTATGAATCCGAACGTGCAAAAATTGTATAAATGTTCCAGTAATACGTTATTCTATAGGTTTTAATCGTTTTTAATATAGGTTGTCAGTCATCGTTTCACCGAACCGACTATGCGGAACGAATAATTCTCAATAATTTTGTTATTTATGAATCCGAGCGTGCCGAGGTGGTAGAAATGTTCCAGTAATACGTTATTCTATAGGTTTTAATCGTTTTTAATATAGGTTGTCAGTCATCGTTTCACCGAACCGACTATGCCGGAAGGACTTGGTCCCGGTCGGACGGCCTACCGAACCGACTATGCGGAACGAAAAATTTTCAATAATTTTGTTATTTATGAATCCGAACGTGCCAAAATTGTATAAATGTTCTAGTGATACGTTATTCTATACGTTATAATCATTTTTAATATAGGTTGTCAGTCACCGTTTCACCGAACCGACTATGCGCAATGAAAAATTTTCGATAATTTCGTTAATCATGAATAGGAACGTGCCAAAATGGTATAAATGTTCTAGTAGTGCGTTATTCTATACGTTTTAATCATTTTTAATATAGGTTGTCAGTCACCTTTTCATCGAACCGACAATGCGCAATGAAAAATTTTCGATAATTTCGTTAATTATGAATCCGAACGTGCCAAAATGGTATAAATGTTCTAGTGATACGTTATTCTATAGGTTTTAATCGTTTTTTATATAGGTTGTCAGTCGTCGATTCACCGAACCGACTATGCCGGTGGGACATTGTCTCGCATCAGACGGTCCACCGAACCGACTATGCGGAACGAAAAATTTTCAATAATTTTGTTATTTATGAATCCGAACGTGCCAAAATTGTATAAATGTTCTAGTAATACGTTATTCTATTGGTTTTAATCGTTTTTTATATAGGTTGTCAGTCATCGTTTCACCGAACCGACTATGCGGAACGAAAAATTTTGGATAATTTCGTTAATTATGAATCCGAACGTGCCAAAATGGTATAAATGTTCTAGTAGTGCGTTATTCTATACGTTTTAATCATTTTTAATATAGGTTGTCAGTCACCTTTTCACCGAACCGACTATGCGCAATGAAAAATTTTCAATAATTTTGTTATTTATGAATCCGAACGTGCCAAAATTGTATAAATGTTCTAGTAATACGTTATTCTATTGGTTTTAATCGTTTTTTATATAGGTTGTCAGTCATCGTTTCACCGAACCGACTATGCGGAACGAAAAATTTTGGATAATTTCGTTAATTATGAATCCGAACGTGCCAAAATGGTATAAATGTTCTAGTAGTGCGTTATTCTATACGTTTTAATCATTTTTAATATAGGTTGTCAGTCACCTTTTCATCGAACCGACAATGCGCAATGAAAAATTTTCGATAATTTCGTTAATTATGAATCCGAACGTGCCAAAATGGTATAAATGTTCTAGTGATACGTTATTCTATAGGTTTTAATCGTTTTTTATATAGGTTGTCAGTCGTCGATTCACCGAACCGACTATGCCGGTGGGACATTGTCTCGCATCAGACGGTCCACCGAACCGACTATGCGGAACGAAAAATTTTCAATAATTTTGTTATTTATGAATCCGAACGTGCCAAAATTGTATAAATGTTCTAGTAATACGTTATTCTATTGGTTTTAATCGTTTTTTATATAGGTTGTCAGTCATCGTTTCACCGAACCGACTATGCGGAACGAAAAATTTTGGATAATTTCGTTAATTATGAATCCGAACGTGCCAAAATGGTATAAATGTTCTAGTAGTGCGTTATTCTATACGTTTTAATCATTTTTAATATAGGTTGTCAGTCACCTTTTCACCGAACCGACTATGCGCAATGAAAAATTTTCGATAATTTCGTTAATTATGAATCCGAACGTGCCAAAATGGTATAAATGTTCTAGTGATACGTTATTCTATAGGTTTTAATCGTTTTTTATATAGGTTGTCAGTCGTCGATTCACCGAACCGACTATGCCGGAGGGACTTTGGTACGTTCGGACTCGGCACCGAACCGACTATGCGGAGAGATTTTTGCTCAATTTTTTGAAAAAATATAAATATTTTCTCGATTCTTGTATGTTATTTGGACGTATACTGTTATTTGTTACTCGTTTATTACGTTAGAAATTCGTTTGGTATTTATTTTGGCGAGAAAAGGAAAAAAAATTTTTTTTCGATTAATTTTGTCATTAAATTTCGTAAAATAATTGTTAAAACATCGTCCGTATACTTTTTAGCGTGTTTGACAACTTTTTGAAAAATCGATTTTTTCGCGCTAAGTTTTACCGCACTTTCGAATTGGCACGTTCGGATCGCGCGTTAGCATCGTAAGCGCCCGTGCGTAACGGCCGGCGTCGCCGACCATCCGGCCGGCCGTTCGGTACCTATAAGGAGACGTTCGGTCCGATCGTACCAGACGGAACAGAGTCGGGCGCGTGGCTATTCTATGACCTCGGTTGAGAACTAGTCCACCGCTCCTCGTGCGTAACTTCGTGTTGCCTCGACTGTTCGTGTTCTCGGTATCGATGCAGGATTTTCTCCACACTGCATTGTCGCGTGTCGGCGTCTAAGACCAAATGGCACATATGCGACGAACCTTTAACATGAGGCTGGTGACTCGTATGCACTTTGGTGTGTACGTTGTACTGACTCAAGCGGCACAGGCTACTAAAAATTAAAAAGGGATAGAATAAAACCGACCGTTCTAAAACGGGCCAAAAAAGGTTTTATAAAATTTATTTTAAAAATGAATTAGATAGTGGTGTTGAACGAACTTGTTCGTTACAACGCCTTCAGTCGAGAGGCTAAAAAATTTTGAAACGGAATATTTATTCCGAAATTCAGAAATGATATTACGTCCCCTTAATGTTTTGTGCGTCTCGAACGCCTAAATATTTTCTCGATGCGCGAGAAAACTTCTTCTTCGCGGAGAGTTTTTCGGTACGATGAAGTAAAATATTAAATAAATGCTTCACTATACGTACAGCGCAGAGATATTGAAACGAAATAATATGTAACTATGACTCGTAAAAACGGTTTCTGAAATGGAAACTTCTTCCAAAGTGAAGAGTTTTCGGTACGGGTGATTTCTCGATATTACATCGAGTTTTCGCTTATACGTACAAAAAATATTATTACGGTGTGTATCGTAACTATGACACGAAATTTTGAGAGAGAGAAAATAAAAATTTGGGTGGATTTGTAAGAATCGATGTGCCCAGCGCGAGCTAAAATTCTCTGTGTACGTGCTTGCTCCGATTTGTTTTTTTCGAACAGCATGTCCGTTGTACGCGCTATCACGGTACGTTCAGCACGCCACTTGTACGCGCTAACCTTTATCGGTGTGTCTTAAATAAAATACCAAAGAGAGTTGAAAGGAGAGAATAGAAGAGAGAGTTTGGAGGAACAAAAATTTAATATGACTGAAAAACACATGAGAGAAGAACCAAATAAAAAAAGGGAACGTTTAAGCTGATATTGGTTCATCACAAAAAAATGGTATTTATGAAAAAGGCGGAAAGAACACCGATATTGTGGAGGTTCAATACGGAGCGTGTGTGGTTTACGTGCTTATACCGTTTCGATGTAAAGCGTGAAAGCGGGTGTACGTGCTTCCAAAATTTCAACGGATACACACTTTCCGGCACGGAGAGAGTTTTAGCGGGATTTTCTTTTACGCGCTTCTTCGATATCCACGACGAAAAGAGAGACTAAAAACGGAGGTTTCGTATCGATATATGCCTAGCGCGAGCTACCTTTGTACGTGCTTCCTCTTGTTCGTTTTTCGAACAGCATGTCCGTTGTACGCGCTATCACGGTACGTTCAGCACGCCACTGTACGCGCTAACCTTTATCGGTGTGTCTTAAATAAAATACCAAAGAGAGTGAAAGGAGAGAGAATAGAGAGAGTTTGGAGGAACAACAATTTTTAATATGACTGA
>NW_027473819.1:120000-122500 GCF_050947335.1 Megachile rotundata
CACATGAACATCGACATTTCGAACGCACATTGCGGTCCACGGATACAATTCCTGGACCACGCCTGGCTGAGGGTCGTTTATATAACTAAAGACTGCTTGCGTTTGCCTTTAGCAGCAAAAGGTTTTCTCTTCATTGTTAAATTTTTTTCGGTACCGCTCGTCGTTCGACTAGATAAAACGAAACTGTTAAACGCCGAAAAGTCGAACGTTTCGGAGCGGGATCCGATGGTCGAACGCGAGAGAGAGAACAACTTGCGAAATTGGCGAAAACGTACGAGCGATGGTTGGACATTTCGTCGGCGTTTGACGCGGAGAATGTTAAATGGAACGTTCGTGTCTCGCCCTCTCTTTGCTAGTGTTCATTTTTTTCACAGGCGACAGAAGAACATTTTCGTATATCTCGCAATTCTTAGTTTTTAGGATCTTCTCGGCGGAATGCGCTTATCTCGGCTTGCGTGAGTCGTGGTTTCTAGTTAAACCCCTAAAAGAGACCATATACGACCGCCCGTGAAAGAGCGCTCCCGAGTCGAAAACACCTAACTACAGAAGGATATTTAGACGAGAGAGAAAATGATTCTTCGCCCTGCGAGAGAATTGTTAGACACCAATTGAAGGAAGCAAGCCGAGAGTAGAGCGTGTTTACGGCGTTTCTCCGCGCTCCCGACGTTGTCTGAAATGATTGTCGAATTTTTTTTTCGACGGTGCGAAAGTTTATACAACGAGGGGAAAAGTTAAAAATAAACGTGCGACGGAAGCTCTTTCACGGTTAAATTATTACGAGATCGTAGCTTCGCCACGTTTTTTTTAACATTTACAAGCGCAGATCGCTTCGTTGTCGTTGATTAGAAGCGGAAGACCGCGCGATCCCAATACGGGTTCCGGTCGTCCAGTCCTCGAAGTGCATAATTGTGCCGGACGGACGTTGAAAAACCCGGACCGATCGAACGATAAACGCTTATTTGGTGATCGTCTTGCGAGAGTCTCCCTTCATTGTTGTTCGTGTGTTAAATTTCTTTTATCGAACAACGGTCGAACGCAAATGAACAATGACATTTACACCGAAGATCGATCTCGAAACGCTTTTGTTCCTCCTTTTGTGCGCTCGTGGTTTCATCGAACGATATATACACGACGAAGGTGTACCACGCACGTTAAAAATGGGATTTCTTTTTTCCTTTAACCCTTTATTCTCTGGACCATGATAAGTCACCGATGGTTTACATGGCTGTCTCTGGCATTCTCGCCCTTTTCTTGGGATTTTGCGTCGGAACGCGACAGCAAAAGAAAAAACGTATCGGACGATGCGTCTTTACGGTTTATCGACCGTCGAGTGTATATTCGAACGTAAATATGTTGTAACGGTATATGTATCCTTTAGGGGACAAAAGAAACATGAAACGATCGTGTGCGAGAGCGCGCCGAGGGTAAGAAGAAAAGGTGTCCGACCTTTATCTCCTCGTTGTCGTAGTCTCTCCTCGTCGTTTGTTTTAACGCGCCCTGGATAGATAAAAAGATATATCCGATTATAATATATACATATATACTCCGACGCGAGTCGAGAACAACCGGACGTCGTCGTCGTCGTTTTTTTTTTTTGTCGTTGTCCCGCCTGCCCGAATATGCGGCGTTTTAAGTGCCTTTTTTCTTTTGTCGAACAAAAGAGAGAGGAGACACCGAGCTTTCATTTTGGCTCGTACGTACCTTCGAGTAGTCGACGATATTGTGTTGATCCGAAAAGAGAAAAATAGTTGGTTATCGAACGATACAAGGAAAAAATCGAACGACATAATCCCTGTGCGTCGTTGGTATTAATATACCTTTCGTATTACGTGTCGAAACCCCGAAAAGAGCGTACAGTTTGTGGTATAACTTTGAAAAGAAATAATAAAATTTCGACGACCTCAGAGCAGGCGAGATTACCCGCTGAATTTAAGCATATTAATAAGCGGAGGAAAAGAAACTAACAAGGATTTCCTTAGTAGCGGCGAGCGAACAGGAATGAGCCCAGCACTGAATCCCGCGGTTAACGCCGCTGGGAAATGTAGTGTTCAGGAGGATCCGTTTATCCCGAGACATCGAATCGCGTCCAAGTCCATCTTGAATGGGGCCACTTACCCATAGAGGGTGCCAGGCCCGTAGCGACCGGTACGCGTCTCGGGTGGATCTCTCCTTAGAGTCGGGTTGCTTGAGAGTGCAGCCCTAAGTGGGTGGTAAACTCCATCTAAGGCTAAATATGACCACGAGACCGATAGCGAACAAGTACCGTGAGGGAAAGTTGAAAAGAACTTTGAAGAGAGAGTTCAAGAGTACGTGAAACCGTTCAGGGGTAAACCCGAGAAACCCAAAAGATCGAATGGGGAGATTCATCGTCAACGAAGCTGGCTCCCGTGTTGGTGCGATAGTGCCCCGGATGGTCCCGTTACGGCGGGTTTCCCATCGGCGTGGGCACACCACCCGCGGCGAATGTTCCGGCTATGTAGTCGTGCACTTCTCCCCTAGT
>NW_027473819.1:127500-141094 GCF_050947335.1 Megachile rotundata
TACGAAAAGCAATACGCTGCCAGAACTTGTGCTTATACTTGAATTAACGATAAACATTTATTAATTTCACCCTGAATGTACCGCACGTGATAAACCGTAGCGAATATACCTGAAAAATGTTCTCCTGTCGATTAAAATTGCCGTTTGTAGGAGTTGTCGGTGATCGTTTCATCGATTG
Source organism: Megachile rotundata (assembly GCF_050947335.1). Taxonomy (NCBI): domain Eukaryota; kingdom Metazoa; phylum Arthropoda; class Insecta; order Hymenoptera; family Megachilidae; genus Megachile; species Megachile rotundata. The sequence continues at coordinate 127,679 of NW_027473819.1, forward strand.
GAAAGTACCGAAGAGGACTTAGAGCGAAATCGAATGTACCGGTGACAGGACTTAGAGCGAAAACGAAAGGTAGCACAACGAACCGACTGCGCGGAACGATTTATTATTAATAACATCCTCATTTATGAATCCGAACGTGCCAAAACAATATAGGAGTACTAAGAATACACTGCTCTAACGAGTCCAATCGTTTTTGGAATGGGTTGTCAGTCATAGTTTGACCGAACCGACTATGCCGGTGGGACTTAGTCGTGCACGAACTCACCGCTGAACCGACTATGCGGAACGATTTATTATTAATAACATCCTCATTTATGAATCCGAACGTGCCAAAACCATATAGGAGTATTAAGAATACAATGCTCTAACAGGTCTGATCATTATTTTAATGGGTTATCAGTCATTGTTTCACCGAACCGACTATGCGGAGCGATTTCTTATTAATAACATCCTCATTTATGAATCCGAACGTGCCAAAACCATATAGGAGTACTAAGAGTACACTGCTCTAACGAGTCCAATCGTTTTTGGAATGGGTTGTCAGTCATAGTTTGACCGAACCGACTATGCCGGTGGGACTTAGTCGTGCACGAACTCACCGCTGAACCGACTATGCGGAACGATTTATTATTAATAACTTCCTCATTTATGAATCCGAACGTACCAAAACCATATAGGAGTACTAAGAATACACTGCTCTAACGAGTCCAATCGTTTTTGGAATGGGTTGTCAGTCATAGTTTGACCGAACCGACTATGCCGGTGGGACTTAGTCGTGCACGAACTCACCGCTGAACCGACTATGCGGAACGATTTATTATTAATAACATCCTCATTTATGAATCCGAACGTGCCAAAACCATATAGGAGTATTAAGAATACAATGCTCTAACAGGTCTGATCATTATTTTAATGGGTTATCAGTCATTGTTTCACCGAACCGACTATGCGGAGCGATTTCTTATTAATAACATCCTCATTTATGAATCCGAACGTGCCAAAACCATATAGGAGTACTAAGAGTACACTGCTCTAACGAGTCCAATCGTTTTTGGAATGGGTTGTCAGTCATAGTTTGACCGAACCGACTATGCCGGTGGGACTTAGTCGTGCACGAACTCACCGCTGAACCGACTATGCGGAACGATTTATTATTAATAACTTCCTCATTTATGAATCCTAACGTACCAAAACCATATAGGAGTACTAAGAATACACTGCTCTAACGAGTCCAATCGTTTTTGGAATGGGTTGTCAGTCATAGTTTGACCGAACCGACTATGCCGGTGGGACTTAGTCGTGCACGAACTCACCGCTGAACCGACTATGCGGAACGATTTATTATTAATAACATCCTCATTTATGAATCCGAACGTGCCAAAACCATATAGGAGTATTAAGAATACAATGCTCTAACAGGTCTGATCATTATTTTAATGGGTTATCAGTCATTGTTTCACCGAACCGACTATGCGGAGCGATTTCTTATTAATAACATCCTCATTTATGAATCCGAACGTGCCAAAACCATATAGGAGTACTAAGAGTATACTGCTCTAACGAGTCCAATCGTTTTTGGAATGGGTTGTCAGTCATAGTTTGACCGAACCGACTATGCCGGTGGGACTTAGTCGTGCACGAACTCACCGCTGAACCGACTATGCGGAACGATTTATTATTAATAACATCCTCATTTATGAATCCGAACGTGCCAAAACCATATAGGAGTATTAAGAATACAATGCTCTAACAGGTCTGATCATTATTTTAATGGGTTATCAGTCATTGTTTCACCGAACCGACTATGCGGAGCGATTTCTTATTAATAACATCCTCATTTATGAATCCGAACGTGCCAAAACCATATAGGAGTACTAAGAGTACACTGCTCTAACGAGTCCAATCGTTTTTGGAATGGGTTGTCAGTCATAGTTTGACCGAACCGACTATGCCGGTGGGACTTAGTCGTGCACGAACTCACCGCTGAACCGACTATGCGGAACGATTTATTATTAATAACTTCCTCATTTATGAATCCGAACGTACCAAAACCATATAGGAGTACTAAGAATACACTGCTCTAACGAGTCCAATCGTTTTTGGAATGGGTTGTCAGTCATAGTTTGACCGAACCGACTATGCCGGTGGGACTTAGTCGTGCACGAACTCACCGCTGAACCGACTATGCGGAACGATTTATTATTAATAACATCCTCATTTATGAATCCGAACGTGCCAAAACCATATAGGAGTATTAAGAATACAATGCTCTAACAGGTCTGATCATTATTTTAATGGGTTATCAGTCATTGTTTCACCGAACCGACTATGCGGAGCGATTTCTTATTAATAACATCCTCATTTATGAATCCGAACGTGCCAAAACCATATAGGAGTACTAAGAGTACACTGCTCTAACGAGTCCAATCGTTTTTGGAATGGGTTGTCAGTCATAGTTTGACCGAACCGACTATGCCGGTGGGACTTAGTCGTGCACGAACTCACCGCTGAACCGACTATGCGGAACGATTTATTATTAATAACTTCCTCATTTATGAATCCGAACGTACCAAAACCATATAGGAGTACTAAGAATACACTGCTCTAACGAGTCCAATCGTTTTTGGAATGGGTTGTCAGTCATAGTTTGACCGAACCGACTATGCCGGTGGGACTTAGTCGTGCACGAACTCACCGCTGAACCGACTATGCGGAACGATTTATTATTAATAACATCCTCATTTATGAATCCGAACGTGCCAAAACCATATAGGAGTATTAAGAATACAATGCTCTAACAGGTCTGATCATTATTTTAATGGGTTATCAGTCATTGTTTCACCGAACCGACTATGCGGAGCGATTTCTTATTAATAACATCCTCATTTATGAATCCGAACGTGCCAAAACCATATAGGAGTACTAAGAGTACACTGCTCTAACGAGTCCAATCGTTTTTGGAATGGGTTGTCAGTCATAGTTTGACCGAACCGACTATGCCGGTGGGACTTAGTCGTGCACGAACTCACCGCTGAACCGACTATGCGGAACGATTTATTATTAATAACTTCCTCATTTATGAATCCGAACGTACCAAAACCATATAGGAGTACTAAGAATACACTGCTCTAACGAGTCCAATCGTTTTTGGAATGGGTTGTCAGTCATAGTTTGACCGAACCGACTATGCCGGTGGGACTTAGTCGTGCACGAACTCACCGCTGAACCGACTATGCGGAACGATTTATTATTAATAACATCCTCATTTATGAATCCGAACGTGCCAAAACCATATAGGAGTATTAAGAATACAATGCTCTAACAGGTCTGATCATTATTTTAATGGGTTATCAGTCATTGTTTCACCGAACCGACTATGCGGAGCGATTTCTTATTAATAACATCCTCATTTATGAATCCGAACGTGCCAAAACCATATAGGAGTACTAAGAGTACACTGCTCTAACGAGTCCAATCGTTTTTGGAATGGGTTGTCAGTCATAGTTTGACCGAACCGACTATGCCGGTGGGACTTAGTCGTGCACGAACTCACCGCTGAACCGACTATGCGGAACGATTTATTATTAATAACTTCCTCATTTATGAATCCGAACGTACCAAAACCATATAGGAGTACTAAGAATACACTGCTCTAACGAGTCCAATCGTTTTTGGAATGGGTTGTCAGTCATAGTTTGACCGAACCGACTATGCCGGTGGGACTTAGTCGTGCACGAACTCACCGCTGAACCGACTATGCGGAACGATTTATTATTAATAACATCCTCATTTATGAATCCGAACGTGCCAAAACCATATAGGAGTATTAAGAATACAATGCTCTAACAGGTCTGATCATTATTTTAATGGGTTATCAGTCATTGTTTCACCGAACCGACTATGCGGAGCGATTTCTTATTAATAACATCCTCATTTATGAATCCGAACGTGCCAAAACCATATAGGAGTACTAAGAGTACACTGCTCTAACGAGTCCAATCGTTTTTGGAATGGGTTGTCAGTCATAGTTTGACCGAACCGACTATGCCGGTGGGACTTAGTCGTGCACGAACTCACCGCTGAACCGACTATGCGGAACGATTTATTATTAATAACATCCTCATTTATGAATCCGAACGTGCCAAAACCATATAGGAGTATTAAGAATACAATGCTCTAACAGGTCTGATCATTATTTTAATGGGTTATCAGTCATTGTTTCACCGAACCGACTATGCGGAGCGATTTCTTATTAATAACATCCTCATTTATGAATCCGAACGTGCCAAAACCATATAGGAGTACTAAGAGTACACTGCTCTAACGAGTCCAATCGTTTTTGGAATGGGTTGTCAGTCATAGTTTGACCGAACCGACTATGCCGGTGGGACTTAGTCGTGCACGAACTCACCGCTGAACCGACTATGCGGAACGATTTATTATTAATAACTTCCTCATTTATGAATCCGAACGTGCCAAAACCATATAGGAGTACTAAGAATACAATGCTCTAACAGGTCTGATCATTATTTTAATGGGTTATCAGTCATTGTTTCACCGAACCGACTATGCGGAGCGATTTCTTATTAATAACATCCTCATTTATGAATCCGAACGTGCCAAAACCATATAGGAGTATTAAGAATACAATGCTCTAACAGGTCTGATCATTATTTTAATGGGTTATCAGTCATTGTTTCACCGAACCGACTATGCGGAACGATTTATTATTAATAACTTCCTCATTTATGAATCCGAACGTACCAAAACCATATAGGAGTACTAAGAATACAATGCTCTAACAGGTCTGATCATTATTTTAATGGGTTATCAGTCATCGTTTCACCGAACCGACTATGCGGAGCGGTTTTTTCTCAATTTCTACCGAAAAAAAAAATTTTTTATACACGAATTCATTTATCATCATTTTAAACGTGTTTTACAACTTTTTGGAAAATCGATTTTTTCACGCTAAGTTTTACCGCACTCTCGAATTGGCACGTTCGGATCGCGCGTTAGCATCGTAAGCGCCCGTGCGTAACGGCCGGCGTCGCCGACCATCCGGCCGGCCGTTCGGTACCTGTATGGGAGACGACGGTCCGAACATACCGGACGATGGGGCAGCGTCGTTCTCCGCCAAAAGTTACCGCGGGTCAAAAAGACCCAATATACGTATAAGCGGAACTTTGGCAAGTACGAATAATCGTTGCTAAAATGCATCGATCTGACATAAACTAGAATTATGTTCAAAGTAAAATTAATGAAATTTTACACGAACTGAAGGTGTCCTAAGGCAAAATTTCTCTCGTACGAAAGACTAAGTATTTTTACTTCGATACTTTCGTACCATGAGAAATGATATGAAATGGCAATTGGTGGTGCATGGAAATATGACGAACGACAACGTAAGTTGGGAAGTTCGTAAAATTTTTAAAGTAAAAATCGACTTTTGAAAAGTTGAGCAAAAATCGCACTTTTTCACTATAAGGTTCAGTGCGTAAGAGCCGGCGTCGCCGACCATTTGGACGGCCGTTCGGTATCTATATGGGAGACGACGGTCCGAACATACCGGACGATGGGGCAGCGTCGTTCTCCGCCAAAAGTTACCGCGGGTCAAAAAGACCCAATATACGTATAAGCGGAACTTTGGCAAGTACGAATAATCGTTGCTAAAATGCATCGATCTGACATAAACTAGAATTATGTTCAAAGTAAAATTAATGAAATTTTACACGAACTGAAGGTGTCCTAAGGCAAAATTTCTCTCGTACGAAAGACTAAGTATTTTTACTTCGATACTTTCGTACCATGAGAAATGATATGAAATGGCAATTGGTGGTGCATGGAAATATGACGAACGACAACGTAAGTTGGGAAGTTCGTAAAATTTTTAAAGTAAAAATCGACTTTTGAAAAGTTGAGCAAAAATCGCACTTTTTCACTATAAGGTTCAGTGCGTAAGAGCCGGCGTCGCCGACCATTTGGACGGCCGTTCGGTATCTATATGGGAGACGACGGTCCGAACATACCGGACGATGGGGCAGCGTCGTTCTCCGCCAAAAGTTACCGCGGGTCAAAAAGACCCAATATACGTATAAGCGGAACTTTGGCAAGTACGAATAATCGTTGCTAAAATGCATCGATCTGACATAAACTAGAATTATGTTCAAAGTAAAATTAATGAAATTTTACACGAACTGAAGGTGTCCTAAGGCAAAATTTCTCTCGTACGAAAGACTAAGTATTTTTACTTCGATACTTTCGTACCATGAGAAATGATATGAAATGACAATTGGTGGTGCATGGAAATATGACGAACGACAACGTAAGTTGGGAAGTTCGTAAAATTTTTAAAGTAAAAATCGACTTTTGAAAAGTTGAGTAAAAATCGCACTTTTTCACTATAAGGTTCAGTGCGTAAGAGCCGGCGTCGCCGACCATTTGGACGGCCGTTCGGTATCTATATGGGAGACGACGGTCCGAACATACCGGACGATGGGGCAGCGTCGTTCTCCGCCATAAGTTACCGCGGGTCAAACAGACCCAATATACGTATAAGCGGAACTTTGGCAAGTACGAATAATCGTTGCTAAAATGCATCGATCTGACATAAACTAGAATTATGTTCAAAGTAAAATTAATGAAATTTTACACGAACTGTGAAGGTGTCCTAAGGCAAAATTTCTCTCGTACGAAAGACTAAGTATTTTTACTTCGATACTTTCGTACCATGAGAAATGATATGAAATGGCAATTGGTGGTGCATGGAAATATGACGAACGACAACGTAAGTTGGGAAGTTCGTAAAATTTTTAAAGTAAAAATCGACTTTTGAAAAGTTGAGCAAAAATCGCACTTTTTCACTATAAGGTTCAGTGCGTAAGAGCCGGCGTCGCCGACCATTTGGACGGCCGTTCGGTATCTATATGGGAGACGACGGTCCGAACATGCCGGACGATGGGGCAGCGTCGCTCTCCGCCAAATGTTACCGCGGGTTGAAAAGGACCCAAAGTGTGGTAAAAAGCAGAACTGTGGCGAATGACGAGAAGTAACTGATGTTAAAATACATCGAATAATACATGCTAAGATTACGTCCCCAAAATAAAGTTATATAAAATTTTGCAAAGCAAAATAGAGGTGTCCTAAGCAAAAATGTGTCTGCCGTATGGAAAAAAGGCAAAGTTTATAGAAATTTTTCTGGACTTCGGCACGAGACACACGAGATATATACTTAGATCGTACTAATAAAGAGAGAGGTGTTCTGAGGAAGGCCAGACACCTCTCGTACGAATGCGAGATACATGTTTATTTCGCGACTTCGTACAACTTTGTGAGAATTAAAGAACGAAGGTTGAGATATGCGACTCGCACAACAAGATGTGGACGACGAACATCTGCGAAAGCAACGAAACGCAAAGTTTCTAATACAAGAAGTGTCAGAAATATATGATCTCTCCGTGGTCTATCCTCAGTATCTATGTCCACGATGTTACAGTGGAACATTACGATTTGAGGAGAAAGGCCCCTAATAAAAGTGTTGGAGAGATCAAATTAATTATAAGTTTGAGAGTGTGAATGAGGTTTTAACATCACACTTATAAATTATATTATATTATAATATTAATATAATAAATAATAGTTGATTATATTATTAGACATAATAATATATATATTATATAGAGAGCGAAAGTGTGAAGAAAAGGGTGAAGAAGGGGGGGGAAAGGCAAGGAAAGTAAGTGAGAGGAGAGGAAAAAAAAATTTTTTTTTTGTTCCTCGTTCGCGCGAAGCGCGAAGAAAATTTTTTGAAAGCAATACGCCGTTGGACTTAGAAAAAAAATAGAAAGGCACGCGCGCGCGCGTAGAGAAAAAAATAAAGCCATGAGCGCCGGCGGACTTAAAAAAATAAATCTCATAACGCGGCTGAGACTTCGAAAATGCTAAGTACTACACGGTCGGATGTTAGAAAGACGGAAAGCAATACGCGGCCAGGACATTGAAAATGAGAAAGCAATACGCGGCCAGGACTTTGGAAATGAGAAAGCAATACGCGGCCAGGACTTTGGAAATGAGAAAGCAATACGCGGCCAGGACTTTGGAAATGAGAAAGCAATACGCGGCCAGGACTATGGAAATGAGAAAGCAATACGCGGCCAGGACTTTGGAAATGAGAAAGCAATACGCGGCCAGGACTTAGAAAATGTAAACGACGCACCGAACCGACTATGCGGAACGGAGTTTCGTCGATAACTCGAACAATTGCGCACCCGAACGTGCCAAACTGGTACAGGAATGCTAGAAATACGTTACTTTATCTATTCTAAGCATTAATTCAATAGGTTGTCAGTAGCCGATCCACCGAACCGACTATGCCCGGGGGACATAGTCGCGGTTGCGCTCCGTACCGAACCGACTAAGCGGAACGGAGTTTCGTCGATAATTTCTACCATTTTGAATTCGAACGTACAAAAACGTTATGGGGGGAAATAGAAATCCGTTACAGTATCGATTCTAAGTGTTTCTTCTATGCGTTGTCAGTCATCGGTTCACCGAACCGACTAAGCGGAACGGAATTTTATCGATAATATCTACAATAGTGGATCCGAACGTGCCAAAACGGTATAGGAATGCTAGAAATACGTTACTGCATCGATTCTGAGCATTAATTCAATAGGTTGTCAGTAGCCGATCCACCGAACCGACTATGCCGGGGGGACATAGTCGCGGTTGCGCTCCGTACCGAACCGACTAAGCGGAACGGAGTTTCGTCGATAATTTCTACCATTTTGAATTCGAACGTACAAAAACGTTATGGGGGGAAATAGAAATCCGTTACAGTATCGATTCTAAGTGTTTCTTCTATGCGTTGTCAGTCATCGGTTCACCGAACCGACTAAGCGGAACGGAATTTTATCGATAATATCTACAATAGTGGATCCGAACGTGCCAAAACGGTATAGGAATGCTAGAAATACGTTACTGCATCGATTCTGAGCATTAATTCAATAGGTTGTCAGTAGCCGATCCACTGAACCGACTATGCCGGGGGGACATAGTCGCGGTTGCGCTCCGTACCGAACCGACTAAGCGGAACGGAGTTTCGTCGATAATTTCTACCATTTTGAATTCGAACGTACAAAAACGTTATGGCGGTAATAGAAATCCGTTACAGTATCGATACTGAGTGATTTTTCTATGCGTTGTCGGTCATCGGTTCACCGAACCGACTAAGCGGAACGGAGTTTTGTCGATAATATGTACAATAGTGGATCCGAACGTGCCAAAACGGTATAGGAATGCTAGAAATACGTTACTGCATCGATTCTGAGCATTAATTCAATAGGTTGTCAGTAGCCGATCCACCGAACCGACTATGCCGGGGGGACATCGTCGCGGTTGCGCTCCGTACCGAACCGACTAAGCGGAACGGAGTTTCGTCGATAATTTCTACCATTTTGAATTCGAACGTACAAAAACGTTATGGCGGTAATAGAAATCTGTTACAGTATCGATACTGAGTGATTTTTCTATGCGTTGTCGGTCATCGGTTCACCGAACCGACTAAGCGGAACGGAGTTTTATCGATAATATCTACAATAGTGCATCCGAACGTGCCAAAACGGTATAGGGACACTAGAAATACGTTACTTTATCTATTCTAAGCAATAATTCAATAGGTTGTCAGTAGCCGATCCACCGAACCGACTATGCCGGAGGGACTTGGTCGCACTCGGACGGTCCACCGAACCGACTATGCGGAACAGAGTTTCGTGGATGATTTCTACGATATTGAATTCGGACGTACCAAAACGTTCTAGCGGCAATAGAAATCGGCTACGGCATCGATTCTAAGTGTTTTTTATATGCGTTGTCAGTCATCGGTTCACCGAACCGACTATGCGGAACGATGTTTCTCCGTTAATTTCGACATTTATGAATCCGAACGTGCCGAAACGGTATAGCGGTGCTAGATATACGTTACTTTATTGGTTTTGAGCAATTTTTATATAGGTTGTCAATCATCGTTTCACCGAACCGACAATGCGGAATGAAAAAATTTCGATAATTACGTTAATAATGAATCCGAACGTGCCAAAGTGGTATAAATGTTCTAGCAATACGTTATTCTATAGGTTTTGATCGTTTTTTATATATGTTGTCAGTCATCGTTTCACCGAACCGACTATGCCGGAAGGACTTGGTCGTGCTCGGACGGCCCACCGAACCGACTATGCGGAACGAAAAATTTTCAATAATTTTGTTATTTATTAATCCGAACGTGTCAAAGCGGTATAAATCTTCTAGTCATACGATATTCGATAGGTTTTAATCGTTTTTATTATAGGTTGTCAGTCATCGTTTCACCGAACCGACTATGCGGAATGAAAAATTTTCGATAATTTCGTTAATTATGTATCCGAAAGTGCCGAAACGGTATATCGGTGCTAGAAATACGTTACTTTATCGGTTATGAACAATTTTTATACAGGTTGTCAATCATCGTTTCACCGAACCGACTATGCGGAACGAATAATTCTCAATAATTTTGTTATTTATGAATCCGAACGTGCCAAAGTTGTATAAACGTTCTAGTAATACGTTATTCTATTGGTTTTAATCGTTCTTAGTATAGGTTGTCAGTCATCGTTTCACCGAACCGACTATGCCGGACGGACTTGGTCGTGCTCGGACGGCCCACCGAACCGACTATGCGGAACGAATAATTTTCAATAATTTTGTTATTTATTAATCCGAACGTGTCAAAGCGGTATAAATCTTCTAGTCATACGATATTCGATAGGTTTTAATCGTTTTTATTATAGGTTGTCAGTCATCGTTTCACCGAACCGACTATGCGGAATGAAAAATTTTCGATAATTTCGTTAATTATGTATCCGAAAGTGCCGAAACGGTATATCGGTGCTAGAAATACGTTACTTTATCGGTTATGAACAATTTTTATACAGGTTGTCAATCATCGTTTCACCGAACCGACTATGCGGAACGAATAATTCTCAATAATTTTGTTATTTATGAATCCGAACGTGCCAAAGTTGTATAAACGTTCTAGTAATACGTTATTCTATTGGTTTTAATCGTTCTTAGTATAGGTTGTCAGTCATCGTTTCACCGAACCGACTATGCCGGACGGACTTGGTCGTGCTCGGACGGCCCACCGAACCGACTATGCGGAACGAATAATTTTCAATAATTTTGTTATTTATTAATCCGAACGTGTCAAAGCGGTATAAATCTTCTAGTCATACGATATTCGATAGGTTTTAATCGTTTTTATTATAGGTTGTCAGTCATCGTTTCACCGAACCGACTATGCGGAATGAAAAATTTTCGATAATTTCGTTAATTATGTATCCGAAAGTGCCGAAACGGTATATCGGTGCTAGAAATACGTTACTTTATCGGTTATGAACAATTTTTATACAGGTTGTCAATCATCGTTTCACCGAACCGACTATGCGGAACGAATAATTCTCAATAATTTTGTTATTTATGAATCCGAACGTGCCAAAGTTGTATAAACGTTCTAGTAATACGTTATTCTATTGGTTTTAATCGTTCTTAGTATAGGTTGTCAGTCATCGTTTCACCGAACCGACTATGCCGGACGGACTTGGTCGTGCTCGGACGGCCCACCGAACCGACTATGCGGAACGAATAATTTTCAATAATTTTGTTATTTATGAATCCGAACGTGTCAAAGCGGTATAAATCTTCTAGTCATACGATATTCGATAGGTTTTAATCGTTTTTATTATAGGTTGTCAGTCATCGTTTCACCGAACCGACTATGCGGAATGAAAAATTTTCGATAATTTCGTTAATTATGTATCCGAAAGTGCCGAAACGGTATATCGGTGCTAGAAATACGTTACTTTATCGGTTATGAACAATTTTTATACAGGTTGTCAATCATCGTTTCACCGAACCGACTATGCGGAACGAATAATTCTCAATAATTTTGTTATTTATGAATCCGAACGTGCCAAAGTTGTATAAACGTTCTAGTAATACGTTATTCTATTGGTTTTAATCGTTCTTAGTATAGGTTGTCAGTCATCGTTTCACCGAACCGACTATGCCGGACGGACTTGGTCGTGCTCGGACGGCCCACCGAACCGACTATGCGGAACGAATAATTTTCAATAATTTTGTTATTTATGAATCCGAACGTGCAAAAATTGTATAAATGTTCCAGTAATACGTTATTCTATAGGTTTTAATCGTTTTTAATATAGGTTGTCAGTCATCGTTTCACCGAACCGACTATGCGGAACGAATAATTTTCAATAATTTTGTTATTTATGAATCCGAACGTGCAAAAATTGTATAAATGTTCCAGTAATACGTTATTCTATAGGTTTTAATCGTTTTTAATATAGGTTGTCAGTCATCGTTTCACCGAACCGACTATGCGGAACGAATAATTTTCAATAATTTTGTTATTTATGAATCCGAACGTGCAAAAATTGTATAAATGTTCCAGTAATACGTTATTCTATAGGTTTTAATCGTTTTTAATATAGGTTGTCAGTCATCGTTTCACCGAACCGACTATGCGGAACGAATAATTTTCAATAATTTTGTTATTTATGAATCCGAACGTGCAAAAATTGTATAAATGTTCCAGTAATACGTTATTCTATAGGTTTTAATCGTTTTTAATATAGGTTGTCAGTCATCGTTTCACCGAACCGACTATGCGGAACGAATAATTCTCAATAATTTTGTTATTTATGAATCCGAGCGTGCCGAGGTGGTAGAAATGTTCCAGTAATACGTTATTCTATAGGTTTTAATCGTTTTTAATATAGGTTGTCAGTCATCGTTTCACCGAACCGACTATGCCGGAAGGACTTGGTCCCGGTCGGACGGCCTACCGAACCGACTATGCGGAACGAAAAATTTTCAATAATTTTGTTATTTATGAATCCGAACGTGCCAAAATTGTATAAATGTTCTAGTGATACGTTATTCTATACGTTATAATCATTTTTAATATAGGTTGTCAGTCACCGTTTCACCGAACCGACTATGCGCAATGAAAAATTTTCGATAATTTCGTTAATCATGAATAGGAACGTGCCAAAATGGTATAAATGTTCTAGTAGTGCGTTATTCTATACGTTTTAATCATTTTTAATATAGGTTGTCAGTCACCTTTTCATCGAACCGACAATGCGCAATGAAAAATTTTCGATAATTTCGTTAATTATGAATCCGAACGTGCCAAAATGGTATAAATGTTCTAGTGATACGTTATTCTATAGGTTTTAATCGTTTTTTATATAGGTTGTCAGTCGTCGATTCACCGAACCGACTATGCCGGTGGGACATTGTCTCGCATCAGACGGTCCACCGAACCGACTATGCGGAACGAAAAATTTTCAATAATTTTGT